>NC_056741.1:713790239-713795591 GCF_019279795.1 Protopterus annectens | reverse complement strand
TTTTCCAAAACCCCGGTTTTGGGGGGGGTTAAAACGGGGCCCCTTTCCCAAAGAAGTCTATCAGGTTTAGAAGGCATGATCTGCCTTTTACAAACCCGAACTGGGTAGGGTCCAGAGTTTGGAGATTACCAATGTCATTGTTTATAAGTTCCATGATGATATGTTCCATAACCTTGCAGACCAGGCTCACAGGCTTAGTATGGCGGGTAGTTCCTGTGGATCCATGGTGGCTCCCCCTTTGTGGAGTGGGATAACGTTGCTTTGCGCCATTCAGTGGGCACAAAGCCTGAGGTGAGGCTATGATTGAACTTGGTACTTAGGTGGGGTGCCAGTTTATTCTGTAGTTCATGTAAAATGTAGTATATTTACGTAGCGGGGGGTGCAGGGGGGCTTGCCCCCTGCATAGAGCTTTTTTTTGGGGGGGGGTTCTTTTTTTATATTCAACGTTTTTAAGACTGAACTTTCAAGATCGAAGTTGTCAGCATTCGACAATCTGATACATATATATATATATATATATATATATATATATATATATATATATATACACACATTAAAAATTGGAGACAACAGAGTGCTTGTGGAAAATGATTTTTCACTATACACCAGGAAGAACAGAAAAGTTAATCCCTATAATGAGGGAATGTTGAGAAGCAGGTATGAGATTCATGCTGCTGCTGTATCCAGCTGTACTAAGAATATTCTTCTTGGAGGATCAAAGACACTTTGTAGAACAGGCTAAAGAGAAAAAGTTTAGCCATCCAAGAATGCTCCAGTAAGCAGAAGGGGAATCTGCTTCTTATTTTTCTGACATCAACAAAGCCCATGTGAAGTGCCTGCTGATGTAATCTTTTCCCTTGCTTCAAAGGAAAATGCTTGAGCAACAGAAAAATGTATAAAAGCTGACTAGAAGAGTCAGGAGAACTTTGTATTTAAACCACAGATTGGTGGTGGGAGTCGGATATGACCTGCAAGAAGACCAGATATGCTGTGAAGTTAACGAATAAATGGGAGACAGTAAAGTGTCAATCCCACTAGAAATAACAGACACGTGAAATGTGGCTTTGCAAGAAGAGGTGGCTGACAAACACTGAACTTTAAATTGCACTAAATTGGTGAGTGAACTTTAAAGCACATGCCCCACTTTATATCAACAAGAATTACAAGGACACTGGAGAGATTTAAGGACCAAACGTATTTCATTCATATTAATATTTTAAAAAATTCATCACATAAATTCCATGTACTGTAAAAAGCAGTTTTCCATAGGGTGCAGTCAGTGGTATTTTAAATGTGACTGTTCATGTCAAAGGTAGTAAAGCACAGAAGTATTTTTCCTAGGTGTAATATATCTAAGATTTTCATTGTGGCAGGTGACAGGCTGGAGAGAAGCAATTTAATTTAAGGTGATCTTAGCCTGCTGGGAGGTTAAGGGACATAGAAGTGTACTAATTGCATTTTCTGCAGACCTAAGATAATCTCTCGATTTTACAGTGGGTGAATACCTACATTAATATCCTTCATTTAAGCTATAACAATTACTTTTAAACAAATAGGTTTGAAAAATAAGAAAATGATAACAGCCATAGAAAATAGTAGTTTTCTTATATTTTTCAGGTCATTAGCTATCGTTGTATTAGTAAATGCTCTCGGTGTGAATGACGTAGTCTCCTGGTGCAAGAAATTAATCATAACATGTCTATACAATGTGCTCGAGTGGAATTTACAAAGATTTTTTCATACTTTTGCCAAGTAACTAGCTTTTTTCCACATTACCATCTGCTTTTACTTGGAAATGAGCTGTCCGCAGGTTCAAGCAACTAATCATTAGACCTTGGAACACTATGTACATCATTCATTTCTTTCAGCACAGTATAATTAACATTTAAAAGTACACTGGCAAGAACTTCAGTGTAAATAAAATGAAGTTTCGATTGTGAGACCAGATATGATGTAAGAGCAAGGTTGCTCCCCAAATTGAAGCCTCAATACTTTATATTGTTTTTAACATAACAGTGAACAGCTTAGTTAATTTAATGGTAGCCAGGGCCTTTTCAGTCCAGAAGTTTGTGTAGTATCTTTGGCACTACAGTTAAGAGTCGCCACAAGTATTGGAACTCTAGTCCGCTAATGATTAGCAGTAGATTACCATTGCTGAAGCGCGGGCCCTACTTGCTATTAGCTAGCGGAAGGAGCGCCCATTCCGCGCATATAGCCACTGAAGGCAGCTGCTTGGAGAATCGAGCCAGGCAGTATCAGTGAGAAGTGACACACATACACATAGCACCACCACTGCAGTAGGTGTAGAAGTTTATATTCATGCAAATTGTTTTTTCACATATGGGAAGGGAATACAGATAAGAAAGACAGAAATCAATGTAGTAGGAACACAGGCTCTAAAGTGTTTTAGCAATGCTAACATTCATTTTACAATAGGTTATTCCTGTGCATACAGTCACTGATTTGGTGCCACTGCTCCTATCTGAAAGAGTAAACTTCATTTTTTTAAAAGTACACACACTTTTGTGCATTTGTGACATGTTAAATGGGAATGGAAGATTCTGAAAATGTACTTAGTTTTTTGTTTGAGTGTTTTCAAGTAGAAAGCTCTGAAAAATGTGATAGAGGTTCAAACGGAGGTGACAATAAGCAAGTACATAAGACTTCAGCCTGTCAAACATTAGTGAGTGGATGCAAGCTAAAAGTTGGAAATGCACACTCAAAACAAAGGTCTTGTATAAACTGGAGTAACCTTTTTATATTGTAATACTAGTCTCCTTATCAGGAATATGAATGGCCTTACAAGTATAGACAAAATGCAGAGGTATCAAATTCACTAAAATTACACAATCACAAAAGGCAACCTTGGGACGGACATATATAGATTGGAAATCCAGCGTATCAGTTTAGTAAAATTGTTTCTGGATGAGCATTCAACAGAATATCTGTGACAGAGGAAAAGGGGATTAATAATACAGATTGCTACAGAGTTTAACAACTACCAGAGGAAAAGACAATATGGATTTGATGAAGTAAGGGATTACTGGCAGTGGTGGGGGATTATGCTGGCATGCATTTATATTCCACCTAAAACTACTATTATGGAGATTAAAAGAATTCTGGGAGGAATAATCAGCATTCAGAAGAGAATATTTATGATTGGTGGGGACTAGAACTTGGTTTGCCAGAGTTAGGATATAACAAGGGAACCTAGAAAGGAAAACATAAGAGAGGGTAGATTTCTAAAGAAATACAGATTATTATTTGATGGCATAGAAGTGGAAGGTTCAATGCGTCACAGACTCCAAGCAAATTATAGGACTGTCCAAATTAATGCTTTGCTAGGCTGGAAATGGTGCCTTCACAGGGGCCATGTTTATTTCCAACTAGAAGCTTTGTACATCAGTAACTATTTAAGATCCTTTTTTGCCATTAAAAACAAAGGGCCAAGATGCAAGGTAGTAGAGTAAAACTAGCCTCTACTTTTCCTGCTTAAAAACAATTTAAAAGAGATTCACAGACATACTACCTAAATACAAATTATTTGAGAGTTATTATAAAAGACAAATTTCTTCAGAAGGGATAGCGAGTGAGTGGAAAAAATAAACAGAGATTAAAGCAAGATGTAAATAAAACAAACAGTTATGGGAAAGAAGTAATAGGAATTAGGTAGAGGAGTTAGTAAAGGAAGGTTACATTTTGTAGGAATAGAGATTCCAGAAGTAGAAGAGGCAAATTACTTCTAAAGGCTATATCTTTCCATTAGGTATTTCCCCCCCTCTGCCCCAGGAAGAAACATCTCATTGTGAATCCTGGGAGAGAGCCTGCTGTGACATGAGATGGCATCTGCACCACCTGCTTGATTCCTGGAGAAGGATCTCTGAGGAATATAAAAACAAATCCTAACAGCAGATAGTTTCTTTCTATCTTGTTCATCCTGGAGAGTATTTTCTTGCTTTAGGGCTGAACAAAGATGATCCATCAAAAGGAGCACTGCTGAATGATGACAAAGGAGAAGCAAGCAAAGATCACAAACTAGTCCTGGCATGCTTGCCGGCTACTGTGCACAGACCCATACCCATAGAGATACCCTCAACTAAGATGGGAAGCGGATAGAAGATGCCTGCCAAAAGTATAGAATATATCAAACGGCAGCAAACTATGCGTATTTCCACATCAGGGCAGAGTCTCTAAAAAGTGATAGGTCACGGTAAGAGGGGCCACAGCCACTGCTGGTGCTTAAGGTCCTCAGTTGCTTCATCCACTCTCTTCAAAGCACTTTTTAGATTTGGGTATATTGTCTACAGACATCACCTTAAAACAGTTGACAACAATGGGGCTAGACATCCCACTGAATAGAATTTAAAACCAGCTTCCTATTTTATTACCAAAACATGAGTCAGAACATGTTAAAGATAGTAAGAACAAACCACAAAAGATAAGTAGCTTTTCCACTCTGGGGTTTCAAAGTTCCACCCTTCATCAAGATCTATACATGGCCAGCCACTGTTCCTTATTTAAAAATACTTTGCTCCAATGAGGTGAAGAGCCTACTAACCTTAGCCGCCCATTTCCCTAATACACTAAGACATATTACTTATCTTCATTTCCTGAGTGCTATTAGGAGATAAAAGAACAGCACTGGAGATAATAGTGGCCTTTTCCTCTTTGAGAATTATTAGATAGCACATAGCTAGCGATCTTAAGCTACTAAGTGCAGGTTGGATGAGAAATGTAGTATTAAAGAATCCCTGGTTTTACATGTGCTTTTTAGTTTCCTATCCATGATTGTTTCCTCTTGCTCTAGTCTATTATTAATGTCACCCCCCCCCCTACTGGACACATATACAGCACTTCAAAGACCCACAGAAACAAAGGCTGCATAGATCTACGCAGTCCCACAATTATGTGTTTTGCCAGGGGACACTAAAGATCTTGCAACCCTAATGTCACTGTGACATGTTTGGAGAGCCTTTCTTTTTGCTTAGTTGTCTTATAGTCTTTCCCACATGCGAGATTGTTCACATTTTGGAACATGTGGCTAAATTCGTCTGCACAACATTTCCCTGGTTGTTGCGATCCATGTTGTTGTATGTGTATCTTTTTCTTGGTGATGGGATGTTCCAAATGCATTTCTCTGTGCAGGATGTGTTTGCATGCGTGCATCTTCTACAAGGAAAGGTTCCCTTTCTGTCTGACATAATAATTGGTGGTATACAGTGGATTTGTCCTTGCATAGCAAAATAACCTTTTAAATTAGAGTGCACGTTCCTATATCAAATCTAAATTTATTTTGCATTCCACTATCTCCTTGCATTTCTTCATTTTTGATGTTAATAATATTTTCCAGTT
>NC_056741.1:713752739-713780239 GCF_019279795.1 Protopterus annectens | reverse complement strand
GTACCCATCAACTAAAGTTGTCTGTAACTGAAGATGAGTCCCAGGTGACTGGATCTCAAACTACTGAGGTGTCTTAAAATACCCACAAGCTTGGAGGCTCAGAAAATTCCATTAGGTAATAAAGGAAACTGTGGTGGCTCTGGAAAGTGTCATTTAATGATGACAAGATTTTTAAAAGTAACAGCCCAGACTCAAAAACTCCACACTGTATCCATGCTCAAAAGGCATAAAAAACTATGCTATCTTATCTGCCTTAAAAAGTCACAAGACGTGAAATTGTTAAATACAGTGCCTGCATCATATTGTGAGACATCATTGATGAGTTAACTTGCGACTTCCTTTTCTGTATTCTTTAGCTTACCTGTGGTTTTGTCTTCTACTCTTGTTTTCACAGGCTCATGTGCCTCTTATTTTTGACAAGTGCTGTGCCATCATGCAGCAGGCTAGGAGAGACTGGCTAGCCACACTAATTCAGTTTTTTTTGCTTAGTTCAGAAACTAATCCTTACATCTTTTATAGAAGATGCTGCTATGTTCGACGCTTACAAAGTACAGTTGTTTAAGTGTTTGTGTTGTTGCCATATCTCAAGCCAAAACTAACAGTCATTGTCTGTACTTCATAGAGGAAGAACAGCAAAGTGTCAACTATTTCCCGGGCATTATAATCCAACCACTTGGCAACTCAGTCATGAAAAGCCATAGTCCTACTTGACATCTCAAAGGATGGTGGTTTTTGTGAGAGCCCAAAGGAGGGATCAGAAAATGGATCCATTTTATAGTCATAGGCCAGTGCTGCAGTACTGAAAGAAGATGAAAGGTGTGGTGGACAAACATCAGTGACACTCTCCTACAGCTAAGGCCATTACCAAGATTGATTTAATGTCCTTAAGTGACTTTTGATGGAGCATGTAACTGTCCTTGTTTTAGTGTGTAGTAATAGGCCTTTGAGAAATTCATCCCCCAAAACTACTTTATAACATGTATAGTGGTGATGTCAGCACCACTTCTCCCATGGTCAGAAAAACTGTGGTCTTCGCTTTACAAGTGTGCACCAGAGGAAAGGTCCCTTTCATTACCTTGTGCATGCTGTGTGGTATCAGTTAGAACACAGCACTTTTCCATAGGTCCTAACACATGTTTGGTGCCCAGGTTGAGAAGGGTTGAATGGATCCTCTTGCACCTGCACAGCATTTACAGGAATACATCACACCTTCAGGGAATATGGTTTAAAATCAATGCAGAGTCCTAAAAAGGACTATACAATCCTCACACTGCTTGTAATGGGCATATCCACCAATACTAGTGTCCCATTACCCACTTTCAGTGCTCAGCCATCACTCTGTTGCATGATGTGGGGTACAGAGGGATAAAGCACTGAACTCGTGCCCACAAACCCAGGATGCAGTACCAACCCTGGAGCTGGAAGAGCTGGCTCAAGAGGCTGTGACTGAATGGCTAATGTTGGCATTGTTCCTCTCATGGAGGGAGAAAGACAGCCAGGTTGGCTGCTGCACTGACACCCTACATGGAAAGATCACCAGCTGTTGAGCTTGGTCAATGGTGCACATGCTGAATGGTACAGAATGTGGTCAGGCCAAGCATGCACAGAAGCACTTATGTTTGCACCTGGATTTCAGGTATCCTTGACAGCTACTACAAAGATGTGGGGTTAAGACATTCCACAAGAAAATAATCATCTAACATTTACAGCGTCCTTTATGGTGGCCCTTCTTAGGATGACTCTGTTAAGATGACGTTTAGTGGGGACTGGAGATCCACCCCATGGGTTGATTTTAGGGGTATTAAGTAGCTGATGTAGGAAGTGTATGTGGCTGACAGTCTGTAAGGAAGGGGCTGATGGGTCAACTGGCAAACAGAGCTATAAAAAATTCACTGACTCCACCACAGGTGTCTGACAAATCTGGGCCCATGCAATCAAGATTAAGGAGCACAAGGATAGGTGTGTTCTCCTTTTCTAACTGCTCTTGGGGTGAATTGGCACAATGTGAATACTCATGGCCACATTGTGCTGCAGCCCAAGACAGAAAAAGCACCAGTAACAGAAAAAGCACCAGTAATGTAAGTCTTTCTGTAAAATTAGCTTTCCGTAATCTGCAGTTATTTTCCCTAACAGCTGCAGAAAGGACAAAATAGATTCTGCTATTTAAGTACTCATTATTCCTGTTGAAGTAGGCCAGTTGACAGACTGCTGACGACAAAGGCTCATGCAACCATACTGCTACTGCAGCAAGAAAATCTGAAGATGGCAATGGCCAGTATTCTTTTTATACTAGCCACATCCTTGTCTGAGGGATTCAGCCAAAGACACAGGGAGAAGGTATAGCTCTGCAAGTTGGGCTGACCTTCCTACTAGTAGGGCAGTTCACAGATGTGGACTGCAATAGTGTATGCACTTATACATCTACAATTATAAGTTCCTAACACAACTGTACTTTATTTCTTCTACTGAGGTTAATAAGGACAGGCCCAATCCTGCTGCCTCAGCATGTGTCTCAACAAAGGGCCACGTTTACACCTAATCCTTAAGGCTGACAGCTTGGATGAGTTAGCTTTTTTCAGAGGGAGACTAGGAAACTAAGCACAAGGGAATCATACACAGCTAAATGCAAAAGCTTCTTCCTTTGGTGCCAAAACAAAGGTCAGGACTAAAATGAAGCCCATGAGTTTGTGTTCTTGACCCTCACATACTCATGAGTCCTTTACAAAACAGGGTTATCTCATACCTCAGTCAAGGTACATACTCCAGTAATCATAACTTTTTGAAAAATAAAAAAGTCAACACAAACGTGGTTTCACCGATTTAATAGCACAGAACACAAAAATCCCAATGACTGAGCGCTTTCACTATAAGAATAGCTTCATCATCTGATGAAGCCATTCGTATGGTGACAGCACTCAGTCGTGGGATTTTTGTGCTCTGTGCTATTAAATCGGTGAAACCACATTTGTGTTGGGACTTTTTTATTTTTCATTTCATTGTTTTTTGCTTAGTTGGAAGACCAGGTGTTTTTGAATCAACTTTTTTTGTTGTGGGACTTCTCCTCCCTTCTTTGTCACTGGTAAATCAGTTCTAATAAGAGCGAGAGAGAGAGAAAGATTACTGTACCATGGGACCACAGTTGAATTTTAGGGATTCTTTTCATGTCTTGTTTGAGAAAGCTCCTTCTGCATGCCTCAGGTTTCTTTTCTGGAAAACTGTCTTCTTAGTGGCACAGTTAGCTCTGCTAGAAGAAAATCCAGATTTCAGGCCCTCCTATACAAAGAACCCCTCTTCACAGATATGATCATCCCTTGCATCATTCCAGCTTTCTTGCAGAAGGTGGTACGAGAATAATCACTGAACCAAAACATCCCAACATCTGGTATTCCTTTCATCAGCCCAGAGCAAAGGGAAAAGGATCTTGCATTTCTCAGATGTGCATAAGCACCAAAGATTTTACATAGACAGTACAAAGTAAATTACAAAACATGAACAGTTGTTCATTTCATTTGTTAAAGGCAGGTGGGGACAGTTTTCAAATAGACCATATCCAAATTGCTGGCCTACTGTGTCTGCGTCTGTTGCTGTTTTCATGGAAAGATTGTCCCAGGGCATATTAGGCCACATTCTGCGAGTGTCATTACTGCTACCTCTGTTCGGTGGGTCCACACACAATCCATTCTGGAAGCATCTACTTGGTCATATGTCCATACTTCTAACACACCAATGTAGATATTGTGTCCAGGGGCTAGGTGGAGTTTGCCATGGCCATTCTGCAGGGACCTCTCCAACTTTGTTCTCTTAAGGGTCAACCTTGGATCTCTTAAGCTCTGAAACTGTTCACAAGTCATTACTGCAACACTGAATTGTAAATTAAACATAGTACAATCAATCGCTTGAATCATGTACTTATGGTGATACATCTGGTAGTGATATTTGTAAAACTCGAAAACACATTGTAAATGGGCAGATTTGAAGTTATTATGCCCAAACAGTCTTAAGTAGTACTAGTAAGCATTTTCTCCTGTATTCCATGTTTATGCCCTGCAGAGCTGAAGATAAAGTCAGTTATTCAAACACCCTATTTATTTGGGGAAAGTGCAATTTACATTTTCTTTTTCTTCTTTATTATTCAGGGATGTGAGCCTGCTGCTTAGACAGTTTTGTCCTTTTGATGGCCTGGACTTCTTTACTGATCTGATGATGCAGAAGTGGGTTTACCATCTACATCTGTTTTACAGCTTTAGGGTGGCACAGCAGGTAATGATGGCACCTCACAGCAAGAGGTTCTGTGGTTTGATTCTCAGCTGGGGTGCCTTCTGCATGGAATCTGCATTTCCCCCCTGTGTTTGCATGAGTTTTCTCCAGGTGCCCCAGTCCCCCCCCCCACATTCCAAAGACATGCAGTATGTGGAATGGGCACTCTAAATTGGCATAGGTGTGTGCGTGCGTGGTATGCAAAGACAACCATGGCAGGGCTAGCTACCTGGTGGTGTCAACATTGGCTCTAGATAACTGCCACTGTTAGTGACACCTCAATCCCATGTGCAGAAATGGGAAAAGGGGGTTATGGGTGGATCTGTTTTACCATTTTCTTTTGTGGCCATCCTTTCTACCTGCACTACTTACATGTTTTTTTTCCAAGGCATCATGTGCATTAACCAAGTAATTAAGCATTTGAATCCCGTACCTGAAGCTTGAGTAACATTGCAAATTAAAGTAATCCATACTTAACACCTTTTTCTTTAAGGCCACCAAATGTGTTCTAAGCATCAGTAATTCTGAGCCTCTGGCACATACTATTAAGAGTTTTGTAGCCCATTTTTTTCTGGTATAAAAGCAAAAATATGGTCTTGGATTATTGCAGGATTATGTTACTGGTGACTGTGGTTGACCCATTCCATAACAACATTTTCAAGTGCCAGGGTTTATTATTACTGAAATGATACAGTGTTAGAAACATCACTCTGGATAATTACTGTCAGTTTGTCTTGTGAATCAAGACAGATACTTAAATTGTTGCTTCAGAGCTGCTCCCTTAATCCTGCATATCTTAGTCTCCTATTTTTCAACATTATATATATTTTAGATATAATAATGCCCCTCATTTTACTGTGTTTTTCAGTAAGAGTTACAGATTTCAGCTATTGCTGCTCTGAATTCCAAAGTCAGCTACAGCTGTTCAGAGTGATTGGTTAACCAATTCACAACCTGTGAGAATGTCATAGTCTTTCAATCTTGTTTTCTGGTTGAGAAGAGCTACCCAGTCCGACAGTTGTGATGTTTTCTAATGAATATTCCAGTTTTCATTTTCTTTTTGCCTATGTATTGCATAACAGGTGCTTTAACTTTGATAAAATTTGCAACATTACTTACATATGTTTGTAAATAAAACATGTCCAAGAATACCAAAAGTTGCTGTGTGTTAAATGGCTAACATCATTAGATGTCATTGGGGTTGAGAAGTTTGCCCGTAATTATTTTCAGATTTGTATAAGCAATGAATTTTTGAACTATAGTATGGGGTGCTTTGTTTTTTTACAGAAACAAACATTTTTAAAGCAAATGCATGTGACAAGAGACTGCAGTTATAAGAAAATACATTATCAGTTCATTTCACCAAAATAAAAACTAAAGTCTTGTAGAGCATGTAGTATTGCAATTAATTTCAAAAAATCAGGGAAAGACAAGTTTGATAAGCATTTTGCTGACATCGGGAAGGTGCCTAACTAGCTTTTTTGCTGCTGCTAAGCTCTACACCAGCTCTATAGTATTTAACAGCATTCATTGGCTGCCAGAGATGGGAAGTGAGAAGCTGCTAAACACTTCATTCAGCCTTCCAAAAAAATATCTGAGTTAAGAGTTCAACAGCATTTAAAGTGGTTACTTCTATTGCTGTTCTCCAGTGGCTGCTCTTTGTGTGGCAGTCTAAAGTGCATTACAGATTTCAAAGCAATAAAACATGTAGACCTCTTACACTGTTTCCCTCTAAGTTTTGTATTATGTGGAAACAAATGAAGCTCCATGCACTCCAAAGAATAATGATCAAGTTTCTCTAATCATAACCCAACGTCTGTATTCCTAACATAGGTGTTATCAAAATTCATCCCTTGAGCTTCAGTCTGGACTTGAATTTCTTGACATCCGTACATCAAACATACAACCAGCTAGTTATGTATGGAAAGCTGATCATAATCCTCTATGTTTTCCCTTTTTTGTTTGCACTAATTAAAATGGTTATGCCTCCTTGCCCCTGTAGTTCTGGAAAAGGAGAAGGGTGATATTCCAGATGTGCTTTTTTTTTTTTTTTATCCATACTGACCATTTCTCAGCATCAATGCTCTGAGTGAAACTTAAAGTGTAATAGGACGATGATTAAGATGGCAGGTTTCAAATTATGTTAACGTGTACTTGACTTTCAGCCAAACCCTACTTTTGCATGCTTTAACTCTGAGCAAGTTGCTTATAACATTTTTTACCTTAACTTTGCAAAACACAGCATGTGGTGCAAAAGCTGCTAAGCAGCACTTCTGACCATTGGGGAGCATTTCCAATGGTAATTTAGAGAAGCACGCTTTTAAAATGTCTGTTTTCCATACACTGATGTCAAACAGGAAGAGTAAAGTTTAGCATTAGAGGCATCAGTTTGCATGTGTTGTGTCCACAGACTTTAATGGGGAACCACCGTACATGCACAAAGGTACCTCATTAAAGTATATGGATGCAATGCACATTACTCCAAGTGTAACATCATGCTAAGAAATACTATATTTACTTGGGGTGTGGTTTAATAAAAAGTTTATAAGCTTTTTATTAAAAATGGACCAGATAGATTAGTAGAAAAATGCATCATGGTGTTTGACTCATCTAATGCAGCTATGCATTTACAAACATCTGAAAATCACTTTAGTGTACATCTTCTAGGTCACCCTCTGTAAAAGTGCTGTGCTGCAAAACCTCTATATGGGTGTTATTGGTTTGGGGTGTTTCTTTGCTTTGTGGCTCTGTACAATGGTGATTAACAACAAAGGTACTGATTCACTTCTGTACTGTAGTTTCCAGAGAACAGTGCAATTTAAATATTGGTTTTGGGCAATGAGTGGTACATAAAATGAACGAACTAACAGTAAAAAAAACAAGCGCTGTTCCGCTGACTTCTTGCAGTTGACCTTAAGTTCAAAACTGAAGCTTAGCTGAAAAAGATGATGTTAAGTTGTTTATCTCGCCTTCGTTCTTGCTGGTTCGGATCGGAGCTGATCCTCAGCTCTGACTCGGCTATCTTCTATAGCTCGAGAGCTGTTTACTGGCTCAAGGCTACCTCTTATCCCATGATGCCTAGCGATAGCTACCCAGATCTCATTTGCCGCTTCAGCTGCAAGGTGTCATTTTTCTGTCTCAGGCTCGTATACGTTTCTTTATAGAACTTTTTTACTAGAAATAGACATTTTCCTAGGTGTTATTGTTAACTTTTAGTCTTATTTCTGGTTGTGTTAGCTAGTGTGTACTTGTAGCTTCCTTCCCTTCCTTTTAGAACTCGTTTAACTTAGAGGGTTCTCCCCCTCCCCCCCTCCTTATCCTTTCTTGTCAGGTTAGCCATTTAGGTTAGAGGCTTTCCTTCTACTTTCTTTATAGGCTAGCTGTTTAAGTTAGAGGCTTTCCTATCTAAAAAAAAAAAAAAAAAAAAAAAAAAAAAACCCTTAGCTTTAGTCTGTAGTATAGTGTGTTTTTGTGTAGACTGTATTTTGCTTTAGCTATTGTTGTATTCTTGTTACAGGATGTCAAAAGAACCCAAAGTGTCTGGGTTCAAGAAGTGTGACTCATGCTGTCAGAAAATGTCTCTGACAGATGGGCACACTTCTTGCGTCTATTGTGCACCTGCAGGACTCTTGTTCTATCTGCCATGCATTTAGTCCAAGAGTTCTGCAGGAGCGTAAGAATAAGCTTATTCTTAGGGGTCTTTTAAAGCCCCAGGATTCACCGGTCAAGACCTCTCAGCCTGTGAAATCCCCTAAATCTACCAAGACGTCATCTCCAAGTTTGGAGCCGTCTTTGGTTCAGACTCTACCTGCTACTTCGGTGCCGGCTGGCACCGGTAAGACTATCTCCCCCATTGGCTCCATCAGAAACTTCGGAGCCTTCGCGGAGCCACAAGAGGCTGAGGTCCCCTTCTTTGGAATCGATACATTCAGCTCCTCGGTCTCCCCTGCTTCAGAGCGAGAGCAGTCACAGATCTTCTCACTCCTCTTGATCCTCTAGGCTGTCGGATCACGATGTGGAGAGAGTGGTCAGTAGGTTGCTAAAGTCGCACTCACTTGCCAAGATGTTGTCCAGCCCTCCTCAACAAGTGTTGGCTCCGTCCACTTCTATCGATGTTCCTCCTCTGACTCCATTGAGTTCGGAGCCAGAGTTCGAGTAGTGGAACCGTCGGCTCCGATAACTCTATCTCCTTCGGTTCAGTCGTCGGCTCAGATCCCCTCGATGGTGCCGTCCGTCGATGGATCTGAGCGCTGGGGCTCCCTCGTTGGCTCCAAGGGGGCGAGTGGCATTGGACCCTTGTCCGACCCCGTCCTCCCTCTCGGAGCTTCGGCGCAGGTGAGCTTGGCTCCTACATCAGCCTCTGAGCAGTCTCCCTCGGTGCGGAGAAGGATTCCGATTTCCTCAGAACCGGAGCCTTCTCTGCATCATGGCAGGGACACCTTCGACGTCATGAGGAGTGTGCGCTGTCAACTGAGTCAGCTCCACTAACGGCCCCACTGGCTCTGTCCCCTGTAGTGCCTATGCCAACCTCTGCTCCTCCTCCTCCAGACCCCAAGCGTGGTGAACCAGCACTCCAGGGCACCCGACTGGGTCTTTCCTCTTCTTCCGAGGCCTCCCCTGATCATTCAGAGGAGCCCCCTCATAAGAAGAAGTGAGGAAGCACATTGACTCCCCTGAGTCGGTCATTTCTGATACAGACTTAGATGATTCAGAAGGGTCCCCAAGATCCCCCTCTGAAGATGTTTCCTTCTCGGACATCCTAGAAATGCTTAAGCAGAGGGGGAACTGGAATCCCCTAGCCCCTACCAAGGATGAGTCTGTATTCCTGGATGCGTTCAGTTCTCGACCTTCCACCTCCTGGGTTTCTCTGCCTTTCGATCCACTTATGTCAGTGGTGGCTCGAAGGGCTTGGTCAGCTCTGGATAAAGTGGAACCAACTCCGAGGAGATGTGGCAAGTTCATCACAGCACCCCATGATAAGCAGTTCTTTACCAAAGGTGATCCTGTTGATGCCATGGTGGTAGCAGCAGCCACCAAAAAAGAGTTAGCGGAGACCTCTTCGTCTGTCCATCTTCCTAACAAGGAGTCTAGGACCATGGACAGATATGGGAAGCGAATGTTCGCTTCAGCGACCTTTTCTATGAGGTCACTGAATTACTTGTGCCATTTTACCCGGCTTCAGAGGGATCTCCTTAAAGAGCTCGGAGATACCCTTCAAGATCCATCAGCTGAGGGGGCTCAAGCTAAAGTAGCTTCCCAGCTGGCGATGGTTAACTCTGTAATCAACTCCTCCATGAGGCTCATTTCATATGCGGCCAATGGTGCAAGTAGAGCCACAGGTACGGGTGTGGCCCTTAGGAGGCATGCATGGATGCGGCTGTGTAATTTTGCGGAACCCTTTAGAGCGTCATTCACCAACACCCCCTTTGATGGTTCCTTTCTTTTTGGACCACAGGTGAAAGACACTGACTAGGTGCGAGCAAGAAGGCAAGACTCTCTCTGCTGTGGGAGTCCATTTCTCCACTCCTTCTAGACCATACCCCAAGGGTCAGAAGAGTGGTAAAATGTGGTTCCGAAAATCCCAAAGAGCCTCGCCTGACACACGTAGCGATTTTTCCTCCAGGGGCAGAGGGGGAAACCACAACAACAACAGACGCTGCCCTCTTGGCAGAGGGGTCCGCAGAACCAGGGTAACAGAGAATCTTTCTCTGATAAGCCCTTTCAGCATCTCTGGAGGCAGTCGGGGGAAGACTTTCACTGCACCCAAAAGTCTGGCAAAATTTAACGCAAGACAAATGGGTACAGTCCATTATATCTGGAGGGTACAAAATTCCCTTCTGTCAACTCCCCTTACCGTCAAAGAAATTCCTTCCAGATGTTCCACCCAATCTGAGGGACCAAGCAGTAATAGAAGTTTCAAAACTACTAAAAAAGAGAGTCATCCAAGAAGTCCCGGCAGACCAACACGGATCCGGAACTTACTCAAGGTTCTTTTTGGTAAAAAAAGACAGGGGACTGGAGACCGATTCTGGATCTCAGCAGACTAAATAGGTCTGTTCATAGAACAACGTTTCGGATGGTCACGCTACAGTCCATTCTACCATTTCTGGGTCAAAACAATTGGATGCGCTCGATAGATCTTCAGGATGCGTACTACTATATCAAAATGGACAGGCGCTCCAGGAGATTTCTTCGCTTCCGGCTGGGAGCAAGTCATTACCAGTTCAGAGCTCTGCCCTTTGGTCTCACCACAGCCCCCCCAGGGTGTTCACCAAATGTATGGCAGTTGTCACGGCTCACCTGAGACGTCTAGGATTCTAGGTGTTTCCATATCTAAACGACTTGCTCCTCACTGCTACTACCAGGCATCAACTTCTGCAAGCCAGGGACTACACAATCACAATCTGCTCTCAGCTAGGCATTACAATAAACTTTGAAAAATCTGCCTTGTTGCCCTGTCAATCTATCACCTATATAGGAGCAGAGAGACACAAGGAACATGTCCGCAAGGCTACCGCCATAAAGGGTGTCTACAATTCGCCAGCAAGTACAAATTCTAATGCAGAGCAAAAGAATCCAAGTCAAGTTAGTTCTTCAAACTCTAGGTTCCATGGCAGCGGCAATTCGTCTAATCCCACTGGCCCATTTTCACATGAGGATCCTTCAGTGGCTTCTGATCACACAGTGGTCTTTCCAACAGCTGCCCATGTCTCACATGATCATGATCACAGAAGCATGCAAAAGGCACCTTTCCTGATGGATGATCTCCCCACTAGTGACTCAGGGCAGACCCTTCATTCAGCCCCCTCCGGTTGCCACAGTGACCACAGATGCCTCCCTGATAGGGTGGGGGGGCATTATCAGGGCAGGACAGTCCAAGGCACTTGACAGCCTCACAAGTACCAGCTGCATATAAACGTCCTAGAAATGAGAGCAGTGCTCCTAGCGTTGCAAGCTCTTCAGGACTCTCTCCCTTCTGGGACCAATGCAATTCAAATGGACATGTCAGTGGTGTGGTACATCAACATGCAGGGCAGAACCAGGTCCTACCCCCTATGTCGAGAAGCACTCAGACTCTGGCAGTGGGCGATTTCCTCCCAACGTTTTCTGATTGCAATGCACACCCCTGGGAGGTCCAACATCATAGCGGACAGGCTCAGCAGAGCTATTCTCATGCCTCACGAGTGGTCTCTGAATCAGGAAGTTGCGGATCTTATCTTCCACAAATGGGGACAGCCTTGCTGCGATCTTTTTCCACCCCCTTCAACAGCAAATGCAGCAACTACTTCTCCCTTCTTCCACTTCCAGGTCACTCACCCAGAGACGCTCTAGTCCACGATTGGCCTCAGGGACTTCTTTATGCCTTTCCCCCATTTCCCGATTCCAAAACTCATACAGAAAGCAATATCGTTGGGCTGCAAAATTATTCTCATTGGCCCCTACTGGCCTCGACAGATATGGTTTCCGTTCCTGCACCATTACCTTCTCGATCAGCCCTGGACTCTGGATCTGATTCCAGACCTACTGATTCATCAATCAGGTGGGCTGCATCAATCCCTCCAAACACTCCAGCTCACAGCTTAGTTACTCCACTTCCAACCTTAGCCAGGCTTCCCAGCATTTCCCCAGCCATACATGAGATTATTGTCTCCTCTCACAAGTCCACAACTAGAAAAACTTATGCTAGCAAATGGAAACGTTTTTCTTGTTGGGCAGAGGCTAGGAACGTAGATCCCTTTTCAGCCCCAGTCCACGAAATTTTGGAATTCCTAACACAACTTTTTCATTCTGGGTCCGCTTCTGCTACAATCAGGGTTCAATTGGTGGCCATTTCTAACTTTCATATTGGGTTGTCAAATTCAAACATTATGTCTCATAAGCTCTGTAAAGCTTTTTTAAGAGGGTCTACTCTCCTTAGACCTCCAGTGAGAGATCCCTCTCCTACTTGGGACATTAATTTGGTACTAACCTCCTTAATTCTGCTCCCCTTTGAACCAGCAATGTCCTGCTCCATTAAGTTTCTATCTTGCAAAACACTCTTTCTGGTAGCTATTACTTCAGCCAGATGCGTCTCTGAACTTCAGACACTATATGTTCGTCCTCCATACTTGGTTTTTCATAAGGACAGGGTTGCTCTGAGGACTAATCCTTCGTTTCTTCCGAAAGTCTGCTCAGAAAATAATTTAAACCAATCTATAGACCTTCTTGTGTTTTACCCTAACCACACCAACAACACAGAGTACAAATTACACCAACTGGACGTTCATAAACAATTGCGTTTTTACCTGCACAGGACTAAGGAAATAAGGAAGTCAGACCAACTATTCCTTTCCTATGCTTTAGGTAAACAAGGTCTCCCAGTTTCCAAGGTGACCTTATCCAGGTGGTTGTCTCACACTATTACTTTCATTTATCAATTAAGAAACAAAGAGTTGCCTATCAAACCGAAAGGTCATTCTACTACGGCCTTGGCCACCTCTGTAGCCTTCCAATCTAGGTTGCTCATGGATTCTATCTGTGCAGCTGCTACGTGGGAAAATCCTCATACCTTTATTTCTCATTACAAGCTAGATATGGTCTCCAGGAGCAGAACTGACTTTGGTTCCACTGTTCTGAAGAGTCTGTTCCAATGAGCTGCCCAGGATTGTAGGTGTTAGGGATGCTGTTCCAACCAGCAAGAACGAAGGCGAGATAGACAACTTAACATAAAGAAGTTATGTACCTACCATAACGTTCTATGTTAGTTGTCTTCATCTCGCCTTCTTTCTTGCGTCCCACCCTCCTGTCCTATTGGACCGAGAGGAGTTCTGGTTTCACTGACTGAGTGTTCTCTGGTTTGTTTCCTCTACTGACTTAGAGAGTATGACAGGTATGCTCAACCTGTTTGTTTGGACAGGTTGATTCTCTGGCTATGTCTGGGGTTAGCTATTTCAAACGAGATCTGGGTAGCTATCGCTAGGCTTCATGGGATAAGGGGTAGCCTCGAGCCAGTAAACAGCTCTCGAGCTATAGAAGATGGTCGAGTCGGAGCTGAGGATCGGCTCTGATCCCAACCAGCAAGAAAGAAGGCGAGATGAAGACAACTAACATGGAACGTTATGGTAGGTACATAACTTCTTTTTATGTACTCACCATAACATTCCATCTGAGTAGCTGTGCTTAGTCTTCAACCTGTGGGTTACGGATCCGTATCGGATCTGACTCGGCCGCATAACTAGCATCTGGTCTGAGCTCCAAGCTCCTCCACTTATCCATAATGCCCAGTCTCCTTCCTCCCTTCAGATCGAGTTTGCTGCACAAAACATAAGACATACCCGACCCAATAACACCTTACCACTACTGGCAACCCAAATTTCCTGAGGCAAAGCATGGCAAAGAACATCCCTGTGGTGTCCACTTACCATATATACAGCCAGCACAATACTGACAAGGTCGGGGGAAGGAGGGGGGGGGGGCTGAAAACAAATGAAGTACAACTACTCGGATGGAACATTATGGTGAGTACATAACTTCTTTTATCTGAAGAAGTTTACTTCAATTGGTCTTCAACCTGTGGGACAGAGTCCCCCAGCTACTATACACCTGGGAGGCCTTCATGGAAGGATATTCCGGAGCATGGCAAAGCCAAAAGATGCCCTGTTCCTCGACACGATGTCCAATGTGAAATGAAGGTATGAGATGAGGCACAAGTAGCTGCAGAACAAATATCATCCAACGACACCCTGGACCAAAAAGCCGCTGAAGTAGCCATAGATCTGGCAGAATGAGCTTTTATCTGACCTGGTGGAGAAATTCCCCTAATGGAGTACACCCAAATAATACATTGGGAAATCCAGTGGGCAATAATAACTTCGGAGATTGGTTTCTCTAAAAAGGGTTTTGAGTAAGAAACAAAAAGTTGGTCAGATGTACGATAGGCTTTTGTCCTATGCAAATCAAACCATAATTGTCTATGCACATAGAGCAAATGTAATTTGTATTCTCCTTTATTTTGAAAATTTGGAAAAAAGATTGGAAGATTGATCGTCTGATTAACACTGGCTTCTGACGCTACCTTGGGGAGAAATGATTGGTTAGTATGTAAGGATACCCTATCTCTATGAAAAATCATATAAGGTACATTGATAGATAGTGCTTGAAGTTCTGACACTCTCTGAGCAGAAGTAATAGCAACTAAAAAAGCAGTCTTCCAAGATAGATACTGCAACTTCACAGAGGCTGCAGGTTCAAAGGGAGGTGAAACTGAAGCCTGAAGCACTAAAGTAAGGCAACACGGAGGCATAGGGTCCTTCACCGGGGGTCTCAAAAGAAAGGTACCCTTAAGGAAGGCCTTGCAAATTTTAAAAGAGGCCAATGAAATTAAATTTTCCTCCACATAAAAATTAGAAATTGCAGCTAGTTGGACTTTGACAGTGGAGGAACTGGCGCCTTGCTGAAAAATCCCTACCAAAATTTCCAATACAGCAGACACTGGAGCAGTAAAGGGATCCAATGCACACTGCGTGGCCCACAGTGAAAAATGTTTCCATTTACTATGGTACATCCTCCTGGTGGAAGACTTGTGAGCCACCATCAAAATGTTTTTAATGGGAGAAGATAAACCAGGAGTCCTAATAATCATGGGAAATGGAGTAGTCAAGCTGTGAGCTTCAGACTGACTGTCCAGGTCTGGATGAGGAATCCCCAAGGGATGAGAAATGAGATTGGGAACTGGATCCAACAACCATGGTGGAACTACTAGATGGGCAATAGGAAGTTCACCCCGGGGATCACTTCAGTGGCCTTGCTTGACAGGGGCACTGGGAGCTAACTTTGGGCGGCATGATGCCAGGGAAAATTTTTGGGCTAGGCTTATATAGGCTCCAGGGCCGTTATCCTACTACACACCTATGAACCTATGAGACCATAGAGAGGGAAACCAGACTTGGTGAGGCCAGAAAGGGGCGATGAAGATCACAAAACTCACCAGCCCACGAGCTTTCTGAAGAAATTTTGATATCAAGGGCAGAGGAGGATAAGCATAAAGGAGACCGGGAGGCCAAGCATGAATCATTGCGTCTCTGGGGGCTTTCCCTTGAGGGGGGTTCAGAGCGAAGAACTCACTGCATTTCGCACTGGAAGGAGATGCAAAAAGCTCAAAGCAAGACCGACCCCACTTTTGAAAGATCTGCTCCACCACTGAAGAATTCAGAGACCACTCATACAGTATCAGGATACATCTGCTGAACCTGTCCGCTAGAATGTTGGACCATCCCAGAATGTGCGTTGCCACCAGAAAATAGCCTGTGGAAATTGCCCATTTCCACACACTTATGGCTTCATGATAAAGAGGGTAAGATCTGGTCCCTCCCTGTTTGTTGATGTACCAGACTACCGACATGTTGTCTGCCTGGATACCAACCGTCCCTAGAGGAAGATGGGCATGAAGAGCCTGCAACGCAAGAAGCACCACCCTCATCTCCAGGACACTGATATGCAAACTGGTCTTGGAAGGGAACAACGTACCTTGAACTGTCCTTCCCGAGCAGTGCTGCCCCTCCCCCCCACTCCCCCAGCTGGGAGGCGTCAGTGGTCATCATGGTCTTGGGAAATGACAGGAGAAAGGGACTTCCCCTGACTATATCCACGAAATGAATCCACCACCAGAGATTCCCCTGCACACTCGGGAGATTCAAACAGGATGAGACAATGGCAGATCTAATAAGGACCACTGAACAGCAAGGGTCCACTGAAGGATCTGCATGTGAAGGTGTGCTAAGGGTAGCAGGTTGATTGTGGCTGCCATAGACCCCAACACCCTCAGTACCGCTTCTGCTGAAGGAGACTGGGCTTGAAGGACATAAAGAATGCGTATCTTTAGGCTGTGAGTCCTGTCTGAGGTAAAGAAAACTTTTGTTTGGATAGTGGCTAGCCGTGCCCCAATGAAGTCTAAGATCTGAACAGGGGTCAGTGGCGACTTGTTGAAATTGATGGTGATGCCCAGTCTCTGTGCTAGTGAGAGGAAATAATCCCTGGCTTGACAAAGCTGATGCTTAGAAGGGGCAGCAAAGAGCCAATCATCCAGGTAAGGGAAGACCTGAATACCCTGAAGCCTCAGGTGAGCCACTACGACTGCCATCATCTTGATGAACACACTGGGGGCTGTGGTGAGACCAAAGGGAAGGTCCCTAAATTGATAATGACTGGCTCCTAGCCGGAAATGGAGGAACCTCTGAGAGAGCCTGTCCAACATGATATGGTAGTACACGTCCTGGAGGTCGAGCGAGCGAGCACAACCTGTTGTTCACCTGCAAGAAAGGCAGGATGGATTGAAGTGTGACCATCCGGAATTTTGCCTTGGCAATGGACAGGTTCAAGGTGGACAGATCCAAGTTGGGTCTTAGGTCCCCGTTTTCTTTAGCACTAAAGAACCTGGAATAAATGTCTGATCTGGACAGGTCGGGGGGGGGGGGGACACAGTTTGGATGACCTTTTTATTAGCAGCTTTTCTATTTCTAGAGCTGCTTCCTCCCTTTGCGTGGGTGAGATGTCCGGGAGGTGTTTCGGCTGAAGGGGTGGTTCGACGAATGGAATTGATTAGCCCCTGGATATGATCTGCAACACCCAGCGATCTGTTGTTATGGACTTCCACTCCGTTGGATGTAGCGATAACTGTCCCTGACTGCCTCCAGGGAGGAGCAGTCAGGCAAGGGCTGCTGCCCAGGTCTGTCTGAGAACGGTTCTCAAGACACGTAATTTCTCAGACCCTCTCTGCCTCTAGGGCGGCGTCTATCATAACCAACTCTGACCCTAGGGGATGGCGAGTCTTAAGTGTTCTGGGAAAACGCCAGAGACTTCCAGAACCACATCTTTTTAGCCCCTCACTGATTCCTAGAAAAGAATTGTTGAAGAGGGGAGGAAAAGTGGATTCCAACAGCAGAACAGTGTCTTCTTGTCCTTCTCACTCTAGACCAAAGTATCGTGTACTGACTTCCCAAACAGGAAAGAACTGTTGTACGGGGCACATTGGTGAACGATGCCTTAAAGGGTTCCAAGAACTGACATAGCCGGAGCCAGCTGTGTCGCCTGATGGCAACGCCTGTACCGGCAGCCCTTGTGGCTCCTTCAGTAGCATGGGAAAGGAGACGCATGGATGTGTTAGAGACTGACTTCAGAGTGGCCATTCGAGCAGTAAACATCTTCCTGTCTCCTGCTGACATGGACTCAGGGGTCTACTCAACAATCTCCTTCACTAGGGCTGCAGCTGTATCACGTGCCATGTAATTCAGCGCTCTGAGAAGGTGGCTGAAGTGCACACTCGCTTCCCAAATTGATCCATCGTCCTTGACTCTCAGTCGGGAAGATGGACCGAAGAGCTCTCCTGAGCGAACTCTTTTTAGTGGCAGCTGCCACCACCACAGCATCACCTGGGGACCCTTTGTTCCAATTCATCCTATCCGAAAGGGGGCTAAGAACTTTGTCCAGGTGCTTTGGGATGGGCTCCACCATGTTCGGTTCCTTTCAAGCCTGAGATGTTATACGATCCACTAAAGGATCAGCGGGAGGAGACCCCTAGGAAGTAGATGGGCCTGTGCCGAATGCCTCTAGGAACACTGATTCTTCCGGGGTTGGTTTTTGGACAGACCCCCCCCTCCTTTGGCGGAGGAGTTCCATGGGGTCTCCAAAGAAGACATCTTCAGGGGGTAACCGGGGAGAACCTTCACCTTCTTCCAAATCAGTGTCTTCGTTAAGGGACTCCAGTGGGGAATCCAAGTGCCTTCTTTTGCATGTCCATTTGCAAGGGATCTCCTCAGTGGGTATCTCTGGGGAAGACTTGCGAACGTCCTGCTGCTCTCAAATGGGAGCTTCCTGAGGCAAACCGGCAGCAGGCTGTCTCTGAGATGGCAGGATGGTCGGGGCTGTACCCAAAACAGAGGGAGTTGGGGTGGAGTCCGAGGATGAGATAGTCAAGGGTCTCGATAACATCAAGAGAACTCTCTCCACCGCGTCAAAGGCCGAAGGAGACTGGACATCCTGAGAAGTGCTAGTAGGAACAGACCCCCTCTGATCTAATGGTGGAGTCAAAGCCTAGACTCCAGGAGCCGAGATGCTGAGGAGAAGACAATGCTCCGACACACTCGGAGCCAACAGCAATCCCTCGGATAAGATATTGAGGCTATGGCTCCTAGAGTCTGGATCCAGCCTGGTTGGATATGACACGCTCAAGGCAATGGCCGGTGTTGAGGTACAAGGTACCATCAGTGCCGACCCCTAGATTCAAGGGTCCTCGGATACAAGGGTTCTGAAACCAAAGGTCGGATCAGAGAAGGAATAATCATGGTAAAGAAAGATTGCGAGCTCCCCACTCCAGAGGGAGAGGGGAGCAGGCAAGACTCCCATCTGGATTTGGGTGCAGATGAACTTCTGCATCATCCTATCCATCTATGCTTCACTACAGCTATGGCTGGAGCGGAAGGAGGAGGTTACTGACACCGGTCGGTAGTGCTGATGAGGGGAAGCCCGAATGGGAGACCTGATCCGGGACTCTCAGATTTTCTCCTGAGCTGGAGGAGAATGGAGCAGGAGAAATCCTGGTCTGGCTGCTGGCATGGTTTTTGGCAGAGGTCCTGCCAGAGTCAAGCAGTCAGGTGACCGCTTCTTAGTCCTATCTTTTTTTGGCTTCTACCCTTCCCCAGGCTTCTTGGTGGGAGTTTGAGTCCCAGTGGCCGGGGAAGGGAAGAAGCTGAGCCCAATGAAGAAGCTGGGGGTGCAGGGGCTACCGTCCCTGAGGAGGGAAGTAAGCACTTCAAAATAAGATTAACTTCCTGCCATTGTGAGCCTGCAGGTTAAACCCCGCACAGATAAGACAGCAGGGAAGCAGATGAGCAGCCCCCAGACATACCACACACAGTGTGTGGCCATCGGCTGGGGAGAGCTTATGGCTACACTCTGTGCACTTCCTAAAACCTGGTTTTGGGGTATCAGTCATACTCCCAAGACAGGCCCACAAAATCACACACACACACACACACACACACACACACACACACACACACACACACACATGAGCTATAGAAAAGGAACAGAAAGGAAAAGATCCCCTCTCCCCAAGACCAAACGCAGGGTGGGGAGGTAGAAAATAGAGACAGAGTTAGAAAGATTAAAGATAGATTTGAAGGGAGGGAGGAAGGAGACAAGGGGCATTATGAGAAAGGGGAGGAACTTGGAGCTCGGATCAGATGCTAGTTATGTGGCCATATCAAATCCGATACGGATCTGTAACCCACAGGCTGAAGACTAAATTAAGTCAACTACTTCAGATCATATTTTAAATGTAGAGACTTTTTATCTGTTTTAATTACTGCTACTACTTCTTCTTTCGGCTTTTTCCCAGTTAGGGGTTGCCACAGCGGATCACCTGTCCGCTCATGATTGGCAGTGAAGTTTTACACTGCTGAGGTGCCAGCCCAGCACCCAACCTTCCACAGAAGGCGCAGGCGCGCGCACACACACACACACACACACACACACACACACACACACACACACACACACACACACACACACACACCCCAGGGCCAAACTGGAATGTCCAATCCACCTACAGCAAGTCTTTGGGATGTGGGAGGAAACCGGAGCAGCCGGAGGAAACCCACGCGGCCACAGGGAGGACATGCAGACTCAGCGCAGAAGGCACCCCAGCAGAGAATCGAACAGGAGAACCTCTTGATCTGAGGTGGCAACGCTAACCGCTGCACCACCATGGCCACCCTGTTTTAATTACTGCTACTAGGCTGTACAAATGAGATGTTGATGTATCCTTTGGAGCATCTTTGTAGTTATTTAAATTGGTTAGCAAACAGAATAGTAATGCAATCAGTTGCAGATGTGCAGTTATTAGGACTGCTTCAAAGATACTGTCTAATTTCATTACTTAGCCTAACTGGCAAAGCTCTAGGGTATTTTCAGAACAGCAGTTTCACTTGTTACCAAACACAGTGCTTTGTGCGAGTCTCCATGCAGCATGTCAGATCGTATAAGCTGCCATTTCATTAAAAAAACAGTTCTGTGAATTTTTATGTCGTAAAACATTTTATCACATTAGTCCTCCTGTGCCTGAGTTTTTTGTCAGTTTATTGTGCATTTGTTAGGCCACTCACATCCTTATTCTGAATGCTTCCCCAGTTTATTGAATCGCATTTGAGTCCTGTAATTCTCCTTCACCTAACACATCAAAATCAATTTGGCCAAGCATTAGATTATGTATGCACATCTACTGCAAACATCACTAAGCTTAAATTTGTCAGAGTGGAGTTTTGTTTATTTCAAGGAAGAAATTATTTTCACCCTTCCAGTGTGAACCTTAAATCTAGACTGTTTGCTTAAAGTTTTCAGCCAAATTTCTGTAGTCATAGTCCCCATTCTAAAATGCTGCTGTTTCTATTAAGTTCTGCAGCTGTTTAAATTCTTTGGATTGTGGTTGTAATGACAGCTGTTAAGCATTGTGTAAATTTATATGATTGTTTTGCAGCTGATAAGTTTGCTTAGCTACTTAAGGTGGTTAAGCTGAAGCCATACTAAGTTTATCCTTCCTTCACAAATATTGTAGTATGACTGGACTTCGGTAACCAAAGGCAGTTTAGATGCAATGTCTTGTTTAAAATGTTGAGGGTAGGTCTGCTTTTAAGGTTCTTTTGGAAGCCACATAAAGTTTATCCTTCCTTCACAAATATTGTAGTATGACTGGACTTCGGTAACCACAGGCAGTTTAGATGTAATGTCTTGTTTAAAATGTTGAGGGTAGGTCTGATTTTAAGGTTCTTTTGAAAGCATTTTCAGTGATGCAGCAATTGGTGGAATAGCAAACCAGTTATGTGTGCTTATTTGTAAAGTCCTACAAATTTTAATGCATTCTATTTTACTTTGTTAGGAATAAGCTTTTATGCTTTTTAGTAGTATCTTCCTCTACTGATAAAGGGACATGATTTGTAATACTTTGGAATCAACTGCTTAAAAGCAGCCCACTGACTCTATGCCCTTTATTATTAAAGAAAAATTCAGATTTTTTTGTCCCAGCACAGCTAGGATTGTATGATGCGCCTCTTACCTCTCGCTCTCTCTAGATTTGTTGGTGAGAGGGGTTACAGTAGTGAAGAAAGGCCATCTTTTGCAATTCCTAAATAAGTTTTCACCCAAAATTAAAGGTAGAGTAGGAAATGGATAAATGCATTTATTCTGCCATTAGTGTATGGCACTGTTTTACAGTGCTGTTTGCCTGTACTTTGTGTCAGACACTGCATAATTTCAGTTAACATTGTTTTGAACTGCTTTATGTCCAAAATCCAAAAGACTAAGTTGTCATATCTGGACTGGGAAGAATCTGGAAACCAATAAGGCTGTACAAAAGTCTTCTTTCTTTTTTTTTTTGTCCTGGGTTATTTTGCCATACCCACCAGACACCAGCCCCCTTCATGTGGCCTATTAGCCCATGCATTTTTCTATTGCACTGACTATTGCACCCCCACATTTTTACAACACTTATTGTTGCCTACAGGGGAGAGTACCTGCTCCAACAAAGATGTACTTATCTGTGCCTATTCTACTGATTGTAGCTGAACTGACACTGGAGTTGAGAGCTGTCCTTTGGAGGAGCTACTATCCAGATAGCAACGAAGTTGATGCTTTTCTGTACGGCTTATTTTCTTGCCCTTTTGAGTCCCGACATAAATGCCACTCAAGCCCTGCTGTCAATATGAATCAGATGAGAGATGGATATGTGGTATGCTTGTTCCTAAACCAACACAGAATGAGTGACACTGCTTGGTGTGGCCAACCATGCATCATGATCATGAGCGCATTGTGTTAGCACACTGAAGTGCATCCCTCCCCCAGAAATTGGAAAATCAGGATCATCTACTCCCCGCCAGCACCCTCCCCCACCAAAAGCTCTCCTTAACTGCCTGGATCATTAGGTGATCCAGAGTCGTCTAGGTTATATTCACAACTTTATCCTTTTGCACCTCTGATCTTGTCTTTCTTTATACTAGGCACATACAAGCAACAACCCTTTTCCAGTACCCAGACTTATTTCCTATGCACAATGCATTTCTGCAAGAAAGTAGAGCATTTGTTATATACAGTACACATGGAACTTGATTGAGTCTTTCACTGAAACCAGATTTTTCCTGTCTGTGGTTTAGTAAGGAAGCCACATTTGTCCAGTTTGTGGGTTTAACAGGTTTGGTGTTGGAAGAAGAGACCACTTACATTTTTACTTAATTATAAATCTTTGTATCTGCTTCTGCAATTTCAGAACTTTGTGTGAAGTTATCCTGTTTGTTATTACAAATTAAATAAAGTTGTGCTCTACTGCACCCCCTGACAAGAGATTCCTATTTTATTGGTTTATGCAAAGATTCTTCCTACTGCATTACAGCTGTGTTACTTGTTAGTCTTTTATGAAGTGTATGGTAATATGCTGTATCATACTTCCAAGTGTCTAGATACTCACACTGGATATAAAGTCAGCATCACGTGAATAAGTTTTTCTTTCTTTCTACAAGCAACAGCAATAGACCAGGTCACCAAGAGATCTGCTGAAGCATGATCCTGTGTGAGACATAGTGTTAAAAAATTAGAGCAGCACATTCATTTTTGGAATTTATTGAGGCTTCAGCTGATGCAGTCAGATAAGTGGAATTACAGCCATGGTATTAGTTTGTTAGACAGGTAACTCCTGGGCATAGCTCTCTTCTAGAAGTAACTTCTAGAACAAGCTGCCAGCAACACACTAACAGTTGATTTAATTGTTAACCTAATATGCTGGCTAATCCAAAAGGACCCATTTTTAACTATGACTTGCCAAAATAACCGCATGTTACTAAAAAGTGAGAGCTAAACATATGAAATCAACAGTCAAGTCTGCCGAAAGCATTACTCAAAGCATAAAGGTTAGTATTACCACATGGTATTTATAAGCCTGGTTATTGCTACTGTAAGCTGAAAATGAATGGTAGCACATTTCCCTTGGAGTGATTTTCCACCTGAAATGATTGGTAATACCTTGCTTTTAAAGTATTTGATCCCCCAAATTTTGAAAGGGATGTTGTTTCAGACTGCAGTTACTGAAAGTGAGATTGCTGCCACCAGTTTACAAGTCAGATTTAGGACTTTTCCAGGGATGAGAGACCTCAGAGGTTTCTAACAACTAAGACCAAGGGCCTTCAGTATGTGGCTTACACAGACCAACTAAAGTTCTTGTCACTATACTCCATCTCATACAGGACTTCTTAGGTGAGACTTATGACTGGCCTACAGAGCAACCCAGGACCCAAACCTAATGAAGTTACTGCATATCCGTAAATCAAATGGGTCTAGGTCTACCCATTACAGGGACTTGTATATGGTCTCTAACTTAAATAGGACATGCTGGAGGGACAGATTTATCTCCCAGCAACTGCCACATCTTTGGAACAGGCTACCAATTCAACCCTCCTAGACATGGGCTATCATCACTAAATGCAATCTTGGGTATTGACTACTACTTCTATGGTATTATATTGGGGTGAAATGGTTAGGCTTAAAATGAACTCCGGGTCGACAACCTAGTAATCTCCCATGATCTTTTTCCCAGTCCTCCACAGACATTGACCCTGAAAAAGATTTGGAAAGCTCCTTGATCAAATCTTTCTAGCCTGATGAAATGTGTCATATAGTTCAGTGACTGAACGACAACGGTTGCCGAGGCATAAACATACTTGCCAAACCTGTCCAATGCCCTAGACTCTCTATTAGGAGGGTAGAGAGACTAAGTCTGTTCTGCTAGCTTTCTCTTGGTGGCTGCCACTATCACCATGGCATCTAGAAGGACTCCCTTGTTTCAGTGGGCCCTAACATTAGGAAGAGCTAGAAACTTGTCGGGTCTCTTAGGGATAGGTTATGTTTTATTGGGTTCCTGCCATGATCAGCATGAGACGAGATTGATTAAATCAATCAGAGGAACCACCCAAGAAGTAGCTAGGTCAGCCCCAAAAGCCTCCAGAAACACTGACTCCTCTTGGGAAGAGATATCGAAGGACCACTCACCTCTCTACTTAATGAGCTCTAGTATCTCTCCAAAGGAAACATTATCAAGTGGAGATCTGGGGGACCCTGCCCTTCACTGAAGTCGGTGGTCTCAGAGAAAGACTTCTGAGGGGAATCTTGGTACCTCCTTTTGCAGGTTCTCTTCTAGGGACCTCATCAGTGAGATGGTGTGCTAAAGTATCGGAAGAAGGTGGGGAGTCCTGTATGACAACTGGTTGAAGGCTTGCACAGGGTAGCTGTCCCAGTGGATGACTGCTGATGGGAGCAATGCTCAGAGTCAGTAGAGGAAGGGTGGTATCCAAAGAGGGCAAGAATGTCCTTTCTCTGGGTAAAGAGAAGGCCCACTCCAACAACCCAACGGCAAAGGGTCCAGGAGAAAAAACAGCCAACCACATAGCAGCCAGTCATTGGCGCAGAACTCTGTAAAACTGTTGAAACCTGCTTTGAGAAGGAAGTCAGAGCATTATCTAAAGTAGAAGCGCCGAGAGGCAAGGATGGCTCAGACCACCTCAGAATCAATTCCAACTCCTAGGAGCTGGTGCCGATGCTTTAGCTCCAAGAGTCTTCTTGCTCCAAAGAGGTCAGAGCTAGATGACTCAGGGAAATAGTCGGAGTCAAAGAATGTGCGTTTGTTTGGATCAAACGAGGACATCTTCAAAGATCTTGGATCTGAGGGCTCCAAAATCACTGGTCAGAACAAAGAAGGATTAGCAACATGATGTTGAAATGAGGGCAGGCTCAAAAGCCCGATAGGGGACAAAGCTAAAATGACCGCCATATGAATCTGAGCCCTGAGAAACATTTTCATCATCCTATTCATGTCTGCCTCAGAAAAGCTCCTAGAAGACTTAAGGAATGAAGTAGTAGATGGTGGCCTGGAAGATTTCCTAGGTGTCTCCCTTAGGAAGGGCAAAGGTAGCCGAGGGGATATTGGATCAGGAGCGAAGACAGGAGATTGGATCCAAGGAGACTTGGGTCTTGATGTAGTAGGATCCGAGGAAGGTGTCTGAAAACAGGTTTTGGTCAATTTAGCTGGTGGCACAGAAGTTGGAGACAAACAGGGAGAATGATCAAGGGGATCCGTTTCCTGGACTCCTTTTCTTTAGCAGCAGAGTCAGGCTTTCTTTTATCTGTTTTACTAGAGAGGGTTTAAGCCCCAGCTGAGACAGAAAGAGCAGGAAAAGAAAGAAAACTTTTCAGTACAAGCTTATTCCTTCTGTCAGTTAAAGCATGGGAAATGAACCCCAAACAAACTGAACAGTCCACGTCTACATGTGCAGTGCCCAGACAATACACACACTCCTTGTGGGCATCTGAGTTAGGGATCTTATGCCCACAGGAGGTGCACGTTTTAAAACCTGTAAATTTGCTAGCTATAACCACAAGCTATATTACTTCTACAATGAAATGGGAAAATGGAAACCTCTCTCTCTCTTTTTTTGGCAGAAGGAAAATACCAGCAATGATATGCAAAGGATATCCTAAAAGCAGGTAAGTAAAAATATCAACATCAGCAAGAAGAGAGTACCCTGAACAGGTAGAAAGGCTTAAAAGGGGACAGAAGAAGAAAAAGGGAAGACAATGGATAAAAAGGCTAATAAGTACTATCCAAGAGTAAAGTAGGAGGGGAAACAAGCTAACTGCATAAAAATTTCATAAAAAAGGATATAACGCTATCTCCTATCCTTCAAATGCTCAAGAGCAGAAATCCGCGTCCAAAACGATGTGTTGGCAAATGAGATCTGGGGTGTACTGGGAGAGTGGGGCATTATGAGTAAAGGGAGAACCTCAAGAGCTGGATCCATGAGTCTGGTAAAAGTGACAGAGTTAGATCCGATGTCAGATCTGACACTAATCAGAGGAGGAATGAATGAAAATGACAACATCAGATCTGCTTATTTATCCATCGTGAGAAAAACTCACTACCACTGAAGAAAACATCAGAAATCAAGAACTCTCAGGCAAATGAGATGACAAGTTAACCCTCCACAATATTAAATCTGTCCCTCCCTGTTACTCTGCAACAGACAACCTGTTGCTCTGGGAATCAGGATGAACATCCAAGGGAGCAAATATTCTCAAGAGGGAAGAATCATGCATTCTTACAAAAAATATACTCTTGAACAGAGACGTTTTATTTATTTTTTTTCTGGAAAGCACAATTTGTTTTTCCTCCCTAATAAAACATAAATATTTGGTAAAACTGCATTTCAGGTTTTCTTCAGTCTCTCCTTATGAATTACTTGAGAGTTTCTGAGTATTCTGTTAAATACTTAAACTCTGTTTCACTGGCTATGATCCACTTCTCAGTTCTTCTTGAAGATAATACTAGTAGGTTGCTGTTCATGGTTTCTTGGCTCAAGTCTCTTCACTTCTTGAGGTCTCAGTAAGAAAAAAGAAGTTATGTACTCACCATAACATTCTATCTGTGCTGTCCATTTTCATTCTTCCTCATCTTATGGGGTTTGGATCTGATCCACCGGATCTGACTCGGCCACTGCAAAAGCTCATGGCAACCAGAAAACTCTTGAGCTACTCTCCCTTACCCACAATGCACCATCCATAAGTATCTCAGATCTTGTTTGCTAATATCAGCAGAAAGAATCACTGAAGTACAGATAGAGGATATTATATCTGGAGCCATATTCTAAAGAAGTGGCATAATTAGAAAAAACACTCTCTTCAAGGAGACTACAGGGCAGGGGGGTGGTGGGAGGGGAGCTGAGGATGAATGAAAATGGGCCACACAAATGGAACGTTATGGTGAGTACATAACTTCTTTATCTGATGTCAATTATCATTCTGTCCTCGACTTATAGGACAGAGTCCCTAGCTACCTACATCTCCAGGTGAACTCAAGGAAGGGTATTCCTGAGCACCACAGAACCAAATGATGCTCTAACCCTGCAGACCATATCCAATTTGTAATGAGTAACAATTGTGTGGGAAACAGCCCAAGTAGCTGCACAAATGTCATACATAGAGGCTGTAGACTGGAAGACTGATGATGTAGCCATGGCTCTAGTGGAATGAACTCAATAGTTTTGATAAAGTAATGCCCAATTTGTTGCATATATAAGAAATATAAATAAATTAAACCCCAATTAAAAAAAGCCCATCTTTTTTTGGGGGGTTATTCCCTTTGGCCCAAAAAAGGTTTACCCTTTTTGTTTTATGGT
>NC_056741.1:713725241-713752239 GCF_019279795.1 Protopterus annectens | reverse complement strand
GTATTATATGTGTGTACTGCTGTAGGTCACAAGGCAAACTCCTCATACACCACAAGGGATGATATATATGGGCTTGGAACTCACCACTTCGCTTCCAGCCACTGTCAGTGTCAGGCTTGGTGCAACAAGTATGTGCTATAACAGGGGATAGTATATGTCGATATATTGTAACAGTAGACATATGTATGGGTGTATAAGTAAGATGAACATGTCAAAGATGGGCTTACTGTGCAAATATGGTTTGCATTGTGGGATATTGTGCCAATAACTGTGTTGTTGTTGTGTCTTTCGGCTTTTCCTAGTTAGGGGTCGCCACAGCGGAACTCTGGTCCGCTAATGATTGGCAGTAGATTTTTACATGCCGAGTTGCCAGCCCTGACGCACAACCTTCAACGAAGGTACGCCCATTCATGCATGTCTCCACACAGAAGATGCTCTAGCTGAGAATCGAACAGGACAATGTCTTACTGTGAGGCGACAACGCTACCACAGCACCACCACTGCAATAACTGTGTAATGTACAGTATTTTAGGCAGATCTGTATTCCATTTTACATAGCATTTCTGTTATGTTATGCAAACATTAGTTATGTCTATTGGCAATTACAATACTCAATAACAGGATACATATCACTTGTATTCATCTGACAGTTTAGCAGCATGATAGCAAAAATAATTGGAAGAGCTAGGTAACTATCCATGCACATAACACATGTAATATCCACCTCTCTAGTATCATTTGCAAGCAATAACAGCTGTGCATGTGTACATGTTATGAAAATGTGTAGTGACCCTTGTTACAGGGCTGGACCTCTCTAGTATCGTTTGCAAGCAATAACAGCTGTGCATATGTACATGTTATGCAAATGTGTAGTGACCCTTGTTACAGGGCTGGACCTCTCTAGTATCGTTTGCAAGCAATAATAGCTGTGCATGTGTATATGTTATGCAAATGTGTAGTGACCCTTGTTACAGGGCTGGACTTCTCTAGTATCATTTGCAAGCAATAACAGCTGTGCATGTGTACATGTTATGCAAATGTGTAGTGACCCATGTTACAGGGCTGAGCCAAATGGCTATGTGCACACCTACATAGAGTGGATATTGAGAGTAGAGACACACTGGTTGAATTACCAGGTTTGTGTAGCCTAACCTCTCATTGCCAACCTAACAGCCGCTTGCACATACTGTATGTAAGGTAGTGCAAAGTACTGGTAATGTAACAGGTTGCATATCATCTTTAACTCCAGTGTAACATTTGCAGTAGGAGTGTAAGATGTAGGAGACTGCTGCCCATGTGTAATAGCTGCTTCATAGGTGATGGCTTACACTATCTGATTATATCCTGATCATGTTGATATTGGCAGCAGAGTCTATTGATACATGACTCTGTTTGGGGAGTGGGTGTCTGTGCCCAACAGAGCTCATGGTCCTGGTGGATATGTGAGTATATACCCAGAAAAGGAAACAGACCTGTAGACACTGGCATCATCTGTAATCAACTATCAGGATGTGATGTGCTCCTCAGAGGAGGATTGCTGCTAAAGGTAGTTACAATGGTTCTGTAATAACCAGTGTTGTCACATCCATAACACAAATATTTACATGTGAGCATCACTGTCTAAAACTTCTTCATAAGCAATAAGTAAACTAAATATATTACTTGGTACTTGTAGTACTGAATGTACTGGTGTTTATTAATGTCAGCTTTGTGTATGTGGCCATCCTGGGGGAATGTAATCTCTATGCCATGTACACTGCCAAACCCACCTAACACCACACCCCACACATTATCTGGGATGCAGCTACAGGGGTAAGCTGGAAGGCAGTCCAGTCTACAGCCATGACTGGACTGGACAGTCATGAGGTGTAGGTTAACACATGCATCTCATCATCACAACCAACACATACCCTTACCAGAACACAGTAAGGACACCCACACACACTACCAGAAATCACACACATTCACAGATGCTTCTAAGTATCTGGCCAAACAAGTGACCTCTCAAGCTGGAATAGACAGACAATAAAATACACAAACTGTATGACATAGTTTGCATAATTGTGCCACACCTTAGAACACGTGGCTGGAAACATGCCCAACAGTACTCATTTGTGAATGCAAACTCTAGCACTATGTTACACACCAAGCTATACGAGGGCATACATACTGTCAGCAGTCTGTCTGCCATGATTAGCCACATGCCCATACAGTCAGACCACCTGTTGAACTATACACATGACTCTGGCATATTCCATGTTGTTGTGCAGGACCTGTGATGCAGTAGCCTGGACTGCATGGAAACACATATAGGAACTGTCAGGTCTTATAGCCCATGCAGGTATGTCCCAATGCCTGGGTAGCATTCTGCCATTGGCCAGAATGATACTGCAGTATAGGGACAAAAGGATTGTATTCCACAATTGTCTAATGTAGTGGTGCAATTCAAAGGGTATCCAGTATCTCTCTGCCTGGGATAACATGGTTGACAGACCATGATGCTTTGCCAGATAGAGCCTGCACCTGTCACTCCTGGGAATCTGGATACTGGCTAGGGCTCATGCTTCCCCTATAATGCCTTCAACATGCACAGTTCAAGTGAAAGTCCACTGCTGTTACAGGGACAGCCAAGCAATAAACTGTGGTTCTCGCTACTCAATGATACATGTCAGAAACATAATATGAACTCACATAGGTCAATCCCTAACATGGAGAACATATCTGTGCAATGACTGAGACATGGTTCAATGCTCTGGAGAGCACACTTGCATGCCCATGTTATAACACATACCTCACCTTTTGCCCATTATCCTTTATTGGAACACACGGACCGCAGGTGTGTCCATAGTCATGAAGGATATGTACACCCCCACTAGTTGCTTTTGCATGACTTCAGCTGCATTATGCTGAGCAACTACCTTTGTGCCAAAGTGGATTCCAAATTGCACCTTGCAACAGATCACCCACCATGCCGCAGAATTCCCAACTGTCATATTGTGCTGTAATGGGAAAGATTAAGTGTGAGACAGAAAACCATAATAATGGCTACTCTTAACTATTCCATTATTAACTGGGAAGACTCCTCATGTACCAACACCTGCGCTCAATGCATGTTGGATTCCATCAACCCCAATGACCTGGATCACAATAGTCACACAAACAGGGCTAACAGTATGCTACACATAGTCAGTCTCCAAAGTCAATGTTATGCTTCGTAAGAGCAAAGTGGTGACTGTCATGCCACCCATGCAGATAGACAATGCATGTGCAAATGCTGAATCCTATACAAATGAACCTTAAGCAGTCACATATGTGCAGTGATTGTGCCATTGAAACAGAACCAAGATTCAACCAAACACAAACAAGAAGGCAAACCGATGGTACCCTGCCTTAAACTGTACCACAGAAGGTAGTAACTGTTGCAAGAGTGAACAAACATGAGTGGAGGTGATCCCTGGTCAGCCTCAATAAGATGCAGATACACCATATAAAACCACACAAAGCTACTGTGAAACTAATAAGCCACATATTATGAGGCCAGCCACAGAGCATTCTATAGCTGTGTCATGAATCATAATGGCAACAACAAGACCTGCTGTGCTGCACAACACTGTGGCATGGGAAGTACTGCACCTACAGAAATAGCACCTGTTCATCCAGATAGGGTCTTGGAGAACCTAAACACACTCCCAGACCCCCAACAGGTACACATATTTATATATCCATGTACACTACACAGCCCCTATAATAACAACTATGCAGGTACAAGCTGCACTCTCTAAAGCCATACATACAGCTTTCATGGGACCTGTCAACATCCCAGGGTGTATCCTACACAAATATAAGAACAATTTGTTCTCCACATACACATCTTGTTCAATCATAGCTCCATGTCAGGCTGTGTACACACTGAATGGTGCACAGCAACAGTTATCACATCCCACAAAGGGGGAGACACTACTGATAATGGGAAGTAGTGCACTATTACCCTGCTGAGTCTGGTCTGTAAGGCCATGAACCGTTATCAACTTATTTGATGTAGTCAGTACAGATGTAGATGACAGTAAGGTTGATTCACATAGCATATCATGACCTTGCCAGGTCTTAGGACATCATCACCCATACTGTGTTCCAGTTACACTCAGTAAATTAAATGTATATTCCTATGTCACAGGAGTGGTTTACAACTGGACTGCTGACAGAACCAACACTACAGAAGGTGTCTGACTAATACACACACATCAAACCAGTGCTAGCTACAGTAATACAGGGTTCATTCCTGGTACTCCCCCTCTTTGTTATCTATACTACACAGACTAACACAGAAGGCATCTGCCTATTGATGTTTGCAAATGACTATGAACTAGGAGCAATAGTTGACTCAATGTGTGCTGCGGTCAACATACAGAAGGGTCTTTGTGGGTCAGATGTGTGGTGTGTGATGAATGGCCACAATCTGACAGGTAAGTATTGCATTGTCATCCCCTATGTTAAAAACACTATATCCATGAACTACCACCTAGGCAGCGGTCAACATAATGGAAACTGTGTGTGTATGGGATGCAGCTGGACAGTAGTCTTTCCTTTAATAATTACTTCACCACACCAGTAAGGTAGTCATATGTGGCACCCCTAATCATGACAGGGTGCCATCCATGAATATAAAGATCATTGTTCAGCCATACTCAACACTCATGTGAGCCATAATAGATCACATATTTCCTTTAAGGGTTATTGACCATGTTTGGATGGCCTACACTGCCCTTCCCAATCCCTGGCTCCATGTGTAGCATGCAGCCTACCCTGAATAAAGCCATGTCCAACCCATAGATGTTGGACATGCTACACTTAACACATCCTGATTCCAAATAAACACATACTTCATGGACATCCACCTTTCTAGTACAAGGATCACAGCATGCCTGACAGATCTCTGTCCCATACACTTTACATACTCCTAACATACTATGCATCCCTGTCCAGCGAAGCTGCACATCGCCCCTCATTGTGACATGGTGTGATGACTGTATGGCAAATATATCAGTAACCCTGTGGATCAGTTCTGTGACACTGCTTGAAATGGCCACTGAAACTTACCTGTCTGTTGGCTACAGCAAGGTAACCTTTCAGCCTAGGCTCATAAATGGCCCAGGGCATATAGCCTACTAGCTCACTATGACCATACATGCTATAGTTGATATCCAACCTTGCAAATACCATCAGGCTAGCTATTGTCCCATGTGTTACACATGTGCAACACAGGTAATACATGGCAGGATGCTACACAGCTGTGCAGTGCCATGTAGATGTATATGGTAAAACACATACATGTAAAACATTATGTAAGCAAGTCTGCAAGGTCACAGGTCATGTCCCTTAAGGCTGTGTATGACCATATATGTGACATATACACAGCATTAAGGTCTATTGCATTAATGTGAACACATCCAGGCATGTGCTGATAGGTAAAGACACCAGTACATGCAAACAAACAGACATGCCCACATCAAGACAACATCCACATGGAGTATGAGCAATGTCATCACTTGACACACACACATATATGGTGATAAATCACATCACCAGTAACTGTCAAATGTGTGTGAGTTAAACATGTCAGTGGTGTTAGTGTCATGTAGATTTGCAAAGACTTATTTGTAATCTTAATAAATGTGATACACATGTATATTCAGCTGTACTTCTGTACTTTTCTGTGAGTTACTGTGACCTGTCTCCATCATTATGTCTTCCAGGAATGCCGCGTGCCAGGCTGCCAGCATACACCCGCTTGGAGGATGAGGTCCTTATCCCATACCTCCTCGACAACCATTTAATACTCTTCAGGCATGTGCCAAAGGATGTACAGCAGCAGGATGCCCTGTGGAAGGAACTCCACAGGAGGGTAAATGATGTTGGCGGCCACAATTGCACCTATCAGCAGGTGCGCCGACACTGCACTGACCTCATAAGATGGGCAAAACAGCATGCTAATGCAATCGCCAGGGAACAAGGTGCAACAGGTTGGGGACCACTCATCCAGCCCCCACTCACATGTACTGAGGAGCTACTGGCCAATCTGGGGCCACCTGCAGACCTCCATTCACAAGCTTTAGCTGGTATTGTGGAGGTGGGTGTCTCTCAACCACCGAGCCTGGAGTTGCCTGGTAAGTCAGTACTGCACCTATAACACAACTATATTTCACATAGTTACATGTGTTACTATACAATATGTAATGTAACATGATATGCAAGACATGTATGCACACATGCCACATACTATAGTCTGCTACTCTATGTATGCACAGATGTGCATACTCCATAGTATAGTGTATTGTACTGGCTTATGTGCTAACATGGATATTTCACCCTGTAGCCATCACACAGGTGTGGATAATGATCTTACTGCTGTGACACTCCTGTTTAGATACCTCTGGCGTTTTGCAGCAACAGCAGCCTGTGTCAGGTGAGATTGTTATTATTTAACAAGCTTGATAATGCACAGATCATATTAATTGCATGCTATCTGCCATAACACACGTACACATAATGTATGGTGGTCCTGTTAATATACACTGGTCAGACCTGAAATGCATAACAGTGGTTACCCATGTGAAATAATTGAAGACTATATGAAACATCTACACTAAACCTTATAAATTGTCACTGCCAGATGTGTGGACAGCTGTGAATACAATGGTGGAGGTGTGGTGCACTGTAGGGACAGGTACTACAGATCAGCATTGCACATGTTGGGAATACAAACAGTATTGCACAGAGAGCATATGTGCAGCACACTCTAAATGTGTTGGAGCTGGAGTATGACCAGCCCACAGGATACACCCTTGTCGATTATACCCTCTCTATAAATGTCACACAATGTCATGTGCTATCTGACATGTCCATGACATGTAGTGGGCTGACTGCAACACTGCTTAACTATCCTGCAAAACATGATATCTCACATCCCAAACATACCACCCTTTGTCTGCATAACTCAGTCCTCAGTGGAGCATATGACATCTATGGGTGTATGGGATAACACTGACATGTGAAATAGATGGCCATCATAACCATTGGACAAAACATGTGTACACATGGCCATGGAGGATGTCCAGAGACATGAAGCAACACACACAGTCGAAGTGATGTACATGTGTGTACACCCTGTTGTACATTGGCTCAGCACAATACAACAATGGCCTTTGTGTAATGGTGATATTGCAGATGTGAAACACTAAACATCTTACAGGCCTGCGCAAAGCTTGTGTAGGAATGATATCAAACCACCACATAACATGTCTTGAACATCTTGAGTGTGTCAGGACATGAAAGCATTCATCTATACAGTATCCAAATACATACATGTGTTGCACAACATACACATACAACCACATCATGCCACAGATACAGTACATTCACCTTGCTGGTGTCAGGCATCACTGTCATGCCTGCTCCTCATGTGTGTGAGGTACACAGATGGCATGTGGGACATGGAGTACTGCTAAGTTGGCCATGTGTGGGCATAGTTGCCAGGCATCAGTAATATGGTTGCAGATGTGCAGGGGTGTCATCTGTATACCCTTCTATGACCTGTGTCACACATTCCACATTAGGGTTTAGTGTGTATACACCTCAGTGATGTGGGTCACATTCCACATTAGATATGTATTGTATGTGAACACAGTCATGGCTATGAACTGTGTCAGTAACTCAGACTGTATAGCAATAGTGAAGCCACATGATGCCCTGCAATGGCTGTGCACATCAGCTCAATGTGCAGTATGTCACTGCATATGTGTAGGGCAGGCAGACAACATTGCCTCAGCTGAAGGCCCATGTTAGTATAACATGTCCCTGCATTGGGACACCATTACCGTACTGTATATTTGAAAGGACACCATTGTGTTACACATATATGCATTTCATTCAACATGTCAGCAGAAGACATGCCGCACTACATGTGATTGGCAAGGTCATACGCCACACATCAGGCCAGTGTACTGTAAACCTGTGCTGGTCTGTGGCACCATTGCAAAGTAGGGACAGCCATGTCAAACATGTGTGCACAGCCACATGCACAATGTCTGTAGACTCAGCTCAGGGGTAGGCAGAATAATGTTGAACAGGCATGCACTGCATTGGGGGAGATATGCAAGCTAGGGCTCAGGCAAACATAGTATTCAGTCAGCATACCCTTCTGCTCATGTCCTCACACATAGGGGCAGTGGCCAACACAAAGCATCAGTGGCAGATGTACAAAGGTCAGCGATGGTCCGTTAACATGTGGGGTATGTTCCACACAACATGGCAGTGCGGTGCAATGGTGCATAGTGCATGCATTGTGTTGCAGGTATGGGGCATGAGCTACTTACACAAATGGTGCAACATAGGTATGTATGCTAACTATATATATGTATACAGAAGGAGTTATATATGCACTTAAATGTCCGTGCAATCTGTTTTATATTGGAGAAACCAAAAGGGCCTTTAAGGTCAGAATGTTAGAGCATATAAGAGATATAAATAATAAGAAACAAGAAAGTTCTATAGCTACCCATTTTGAATGTTTTCATAATAACAATAGTGAAGGCTTACAGGGTACTGTGTTAGAGAAAATTAAAGTGTCAATATTTGATGAATGTTTTTTAAAAAAACGTTTTTTGACTAAAGAATCTTTATATATTCTTAAATTTAATACTTTGTATCCATATGGTCTTAATGAAGAGCTTAATTGGAAATATCTGATTTAATTGTGTAATTAATTGGTTGATTGAACACACTATATGAGGCAAGTTTTCTTTGATGTCGTTTTACTCCTTGGCTTGTGTGGAGAGCCGAGACGTTAGAGCTGTTTTTAATAAAATATTGGTGGAATTACTGGCTGTTTTCGTATATATGCTAACTATCACTATAATCGTGTAAGGTGCATGCCATCTGCTATAACACATGCATGCTGTTGTGTGCATCTCAGGGATGTATGATAACTACCACTATAATTGTCTAAGCTGAATGCCATCTGCCATATCACCTGCATGTTGCATGCCGTTGGGTGCCATTGCATGTGTCTGTGTGGTATAACTTATAATGTACAGTTCTTGTCTGCCCATCACAGGTGTTGATGTAGGTGTGTTGCCCTCCTGCAGTCCACCTGATGTTAGTATCCCCACAGACTCTAGCAGTGATGATGAAAGTATGATTGAGGCACAGGCAGGGTTGTCAGGGGCTGGATCTGTGCCATTGGTTGCCATTCCACCTGTATCCCCCTCATCCTCACAAAGTTCTCCTGACGACACATATCCCATCACCAGTGGCCATAGAGGAAGAACAATTGGCGGGTGGTAGCATGGAACAGGGAAGTGTGGAGACTATGGAAGGTGTGCCTGCACACCATGATCCCAGCCAACTGACTGGTGATATCCCATACAGGCATGTGCCCAGTGCTGCTCGTAGGAGGACCACTGGCCAACATGCACCTGCGAGACAAAGCACATCAGCTGGTTTCACCAGACGTATATTTCAGGCTGTACTGAAGGCACAGGCACATGCTGAATGGCACAATAGAGAAGGTCTGAGGCTTCAGAGGTCTGCTGTCTGTTCTTTAACTGACAACATCCAGGCAATTGCAAATGCTCACCATCATCTTGCAGATATTTTGGATAGATGATTGGGTGACATGGTGGGAGTCCTTCACCGTGGTATGTCAATGCTTGAGCATGGAATGTCTGTGCTGGAACATCTGGTGGGACTGAGGCATCGGGTACGTGGATGTAGGTTAGCTACATCACCTGTTGAAGGTCTATGTGAACATGCTACTGCACATGCCCGCTCCCATAGTGGCGGTAGCAGCAGCAGTGCAGCTGGTGCTGTGCTGTCCACACCAGGACACAGCAGGCCACGTGCAAATGGTCCTGGACAGTCCCAACAGGGACACGGTTCCAGTGAACATGTGTCATCAGACAGTACCCAATCTGGACCCCTGCCTGGTAGTGCCTGTGCAACCCCTGGCAGGCACAGGTCACATGGCCGTGGCTTGACACTGTGAACTGTGAAACCTGCCCTGTACAGTCTGCAGCTGTCAATAATACCCCTGTGTAGGCCAGCAACATGCCAGACCTGTGTGCATACATATATACACGCATACACACACCAGAAACAAATGTAGGGCACCTCAACACACACATGCATAACATCCACATACACCCAATGATATCCAAGGCCCTAACCCACACACATGATGTCATCCAATGGCACAGCCTAGGCCTCTGGCAAACAGTATCACCCTGTGCATATGATGATGCCTGTGCCGCATCCCTGTCATCCACACCATCGGTGTAGGGACATGCTCATGTGGTCTGATGCACAAGGTGAACATACTAGGAAGACAATTGTAGATTAATATTGTTGAGTGGTGTTGACAGGCAGGAGACATACCATGTATTACAGTTTTAGAATACATTTTGTACGTTTGACGGTATGTATCATGTGTAACAACAGTAACAGCATGTTGATCTTGATGTTCTGCCTTCCTCTTTCAGATGTAATTGCATGTGCCGGGGGATGTCAGTGTTTGCAGTTAGTGTTCCACATGTACATGTTGACTACTCACAGCTCTGTATGACAATACCTTCATGCACTTTGTAGCTTCCACATCACAGTTATAATCTCCCATGTTTCAATTATGTTTACTGTTCTAATGATCCAAGAGCATGATAGCTGTATAGTAAGCTACTGTTTTCAGAGCTGTCACATCCATAGTGGGTGACATCACAGGTATAGTTACCTGGAGCGGGGATGAGGTAAAAGAGTGGTATAGCGGATGACAAGGGTAAAGACCAGTGGAAATAGTGGCTTTTCATTGGGAAGCAGTAATAGCCGCTCCCATAACAGGATGCAAACACAGACACATCCACACACTCAGGGATTCACAGAGACAGTAACACACACTCTGACATGTACACACAGTTGCCAGTGTTGGGATGAGAATTCCTGCCTATGTGTAAATCATCATTATAGTACTACGCAATTACAAGACGTGCCACAGAGATTACACATGTACAGGTAGACAGAATGGCCTAAGACCGAGGACATCAACAGGGATATTAGAGTGCAGTGAGAGTATGTGGGGAGGGGGGGGTTCATCAGTAGGCTATGTAACAACAAGCCACACCCCAGGGTGTACATGTTAACAGGCGGTTAGAATGCCCTTCTAAGATTGATGATATCAACAGGGATACTAGATTGTATTGAGTGGATGGGGGAGGGGGCATTACCATTTCTCTATGGTAAAATACAGCCTCACTCCAGGGACCGGACAGCCATACATACACACACACACACACACACACACACACACACACACACACACACACACACACACACACTGTGGCATTCACAAAGCTATACACCTATGTCACACACAGACGCTTGACATGTGTAAGGTTCAACCACCTGCCTATGCCTTTCTTTCTACACTTCACTCTGTAGTGATGTCTACAACAGTGTTCAGGAGAGTGAAAGACATGTGGGATGTATTCCCACCATAGGTGACATATATGGACACACACACACACACACACACACACACACACACACACACACACACACACACACACACACACACACACATGTGCCAGTACTGTGAATCAAACACCTGCCTATCTCATGATAGGTATGACAGAGGTACAGCATTATTGCATGTACTACAAAGCATACTGACTCTTTCCTTTGCCAACTGTGCTGATATATGCGCAATATATGTACAGAGGAGGTGTTACTGTTACAAGTGTCAAGAGGGTTGCCTTCATTGTCACCCTTACTGCATTCTACATTGTCTGTCTTCCACTTCAATTAACAAAACCATAGCTTAGCAGTTACACAGATTATTGTAGGAATAGTAACATACCTGTGAGCTGTCCTCAGTAATCATTCATCTGCAAAGTAGCCCCACCACTTAGTAGTCATGTCCAAACATCTGTCCATACCTAATGTACAGCTTACTGTACTTTGAGCATATCACCATATACAGCTGGCAATGTTGAGGCTGCATTGAAACAGCATGATGTACTAAGACAACAGTCACCTTCAAACATCAGACACTGCACATGCATGGAATCTAGACACACATCAATACATGTACACATATGCAGGCTACATCAGTAAGTGGACTAGCAGGTCAAGAGGATACATTCCACACCTTCCCCATGCCATGTGTAAAACCCAGACGAGCATTACACCATAATGGATGTTGTATTCATGTACTGGTAGGACACACAACCACATTCACTGAGTAGCCAAGTGTACATATATGCCAACCGCACATATCAGAAGGACACACACACACAGCAATATTCCATGTCATGATCCTATAAACTGTTACTTGACAGTTCCATGGTGAAGTCAGGGCACTGTAATGGTCAACAGTGAGCACATCATATTTACCACACACACCTCATGTTTACTGGAAGAGTGCCAGCAATGTGCTCTGTTAGAGCTAGGCAGTACACTCATTCAAGCATGTGTGAGGTCTGTGGCTTGTAAACATCTCATCCCAGCATGTTCTGGCTATTGTGGTAATAAGGCTAAAGTCCAGACAGCGCATAGCATGCATGGCTTGCAATTGTTGACATGGGGTATATTTGGAGCTGTGGGTACACATGGCTGTACATGTCATGGGCATATCACCTGTAACTACTCAGGAACATACAGAGCAGAGCTGGATTTCCCTGAGTCTGTCAATACAGGCCGTGTGTAGGTCCTATGATCCTGTTATTTGGGTATGTTTGTAGGCATTGCATTAGGTGGACATGTCTAATGACATACATGCCACATGGGTTGTTGTATGATATGTTAGGTGTCATGGGTGACCAGGAGAGAGGGAATATTACCTCTGTTAACATAGATATCAACTCTTATGTACTGATAGCATGCTATCTGCCATGTGCATGTGTGTAATGAATGTAGCCACCTGTATGTAGAAAGGACAATGACAGCTATGGTATTTTCATTTATGTTGTATGAGTGTGGGATGTACATATCCAGGGCATGTACAGTTAGGTCATATCCAACCATGAGGGTGTTGTTTACTGGTGTACAGCAACAGTCGACTGTGTTAATGCTGACAACATCCGAGGGACCCTGGTATGTGTACAACTGACCTGGTTACAAACAGTGGTATTATTGCATTGCATAACACATTATGCAACTGTCAGTACATGGGTACTTTGCACAGTTGATGTAGGCCTAGTACAGTCCACCAATCGAAGGTTATCTGATGGTCTACCATACTATGTCATACCACATGTATGGATGTGTGTTGGTAGTCTGAGGACAAGGTGGTGGATGTATAATAGGATACAACCTAGAATGCAATGTTTGCCAATGTCACCTGTACCTGACTTATCTGTGATGAGTTATGTTGGAGTAGTGGTCTTTACATATGAGTAGCCTTTATGAATATGTGGACACCACCACCTGGAATGGTCTGTACCAGTGTTATGGCCCACATGTCTGGATCTGAGTTATATAGTGGTAGTGCAATTGTGCACTATAGAGCCTTCAGCCAGGTGTTCCTCACTGCACAGATGTCAGTATTCCCCATTGTAGGTTCTACATTGAGCAAATGGATTATGAAAGCCACACATCTAGCACTGGTTAGCATAAGCATCCAATGCAATTGTCTTGTAGGTGTCAGGGTGTTACTTCTGTGTGTAGGACTTTTGCCTTGGAATGTGACTATATGGGTAAATGCGGCCTAGGTATTATCCACATTCACTTACGACATGGATGCATGTGCTTTGTGTCGAAGGCTTGTCATTCAGTCATGACAGCCCGGAATGATAGACACTGGATAACCTCATAATTACAGCAGGACACTGGCTCATTGTTTTGGTCAAGCAGTTGCCACTCATACCATGACATCACTGCAAGTGGCAGTAATGTGCTTGGTATCAAATGCCACATGTAAGGTGACGGACAGCAGCATCAAGAAATTTTTGCAAGTCTTAACTGCTGACAGTAAAATTAAGAGAATTGTAGGGGAAACACCTGTTTGGTTATAAAAACAAGAAGAACTTAAAGGATTTACTGTGCAACTATGATGGAATACCTAACAAGCAGAGTACGGAAGAAAGAAATAGGTTAGGAACTTGGAAATGTGGCTTTTGCAAAGTTTGCAGCCACATTAAATGTTCCAACAGTTTTGTTCACCCGGTAACTAACAAATGCTATAAGTTCTCTGGTTTTGCTAACTGCAACACCAAGAATGTTATATACGTTGGCACTTGTAATTTGTGCCAAGCCTATTACGTAGGAAAGACCAACAGAAAGTTTAAGGAACGGATACTTTGCCACCTCTTAGACATCAAGAATAAAGTGGTAATCAATGCCCTATATGGACATGTGTCTAAAAATCCAGGGCATTCATTTAGCTTTATGGTAATCTAAAATGTGACTACTAACCTCCGAGGAGGAGACATTGTCAACAAAACTGAAAAGGAAGAAAGCAAATGGATCATGAACCTCAGAACTAATTTATTTCCAGGGCTCAACAGAGTAGCTCCTATTAAACCTATTTTGAAAGAGAGAAGCCTAATTAAGAAATGAAATGGAGGCTTAAGGAAGGTGTGCATCTAATTGCTGTATGTGATTGGTTGGGATCTTTATTTAACAGCAGTAAGTCAGGTCTACACATTAGGATCTGAAGAAGGTTTTTTAACTGAAAGTGCTTATCCTGTTTGACCTGCAACTTGAACAGCACAATTTGTGCTTTTTATTTCTTCATTTTATTAAAGCCTACATTTTAACAGAATTTTTCAGTGAACTTTTCGTTGTGGTGGAAGCCTTTTTTTCATTTTACTATTTTTGCCTATGAAGGCTTCCTCTGGTGGTGGTTTTTGGTTTGACTGCTTGTGCTTGGCTTTTTTACCTTAACCCCTCACACAGTCTTTATTTGTTACTGCTTTGGTGTCAACATTGTATTTTGTGATGGAAAATGGTCAAAAAACTAATACTACGTTTAATGCAGGTATGCACAATCCTTTATTTGATATCAATATAAAGACTGGCGTGAATCAGGAACTGATTACAGACTGTAATGAAAAATTTGATAACATCTTTAGAGAAGCTGAGAATGCAGCCTATAAGCTCAAGAGGCTGCAATGGCAGCGATTTCACATGGAGGCGTGTCTACATCATAATGTGATACCGAGGGGATTGAGAATTAGGTGTATGCCCAGCTATGGGAATACCTACCCTGATCTCCTGGCCAAATGGCAGGAGATTAACATAGAGACAAGCTTCCATTACATGCAGCTGCTAATAGACTAATTTAAGCCACATGAAGATGAGGTTTCTGCCCTTATTGAATGTAAGCAAAAGCAAATGGAAACTATGCGACTACCCGATAGCTGCTTGTTTAAGCTAGAAATCCTACAAGATAAATTGCAAACCTTTGAGAACAAATTGAAAAATATAACAATTAACAAAATGAAGAGAGATTATTTTGATTTTACTAATGGTCGCCTGTTTGAGTGGCCAAGGTATAAAAGATCACCTGATAAAAAAGAACGCTCTGACAACATGGGAAATGTACCTGTGACACGCAGGACTGTTTATAGTGTGAATATACACGTGGAAGTACATAGTGATATACACACTAATGGGCAACATCCTGAATTAGCCTCTCGCAATACTCCTAACAATAGGACTAATGGTAGTATAGTTAACAATGACTCTGGTATGCTCGAAGTCATTACATCACTAACGGAAAATGATAATGCAGCGAATGTAGACACTGCATCGGCAGGAAGCATTCAGCCTTCAAGTGAAATAGTTCCGAGCGTGATACCAAAGAAGGGCTCCATCCATGCACCTTTGTTACAGCAACTCCCTTTTTTATTAACACAGAAAAATGTTGGGAGATCCAGGTCGGAAAGCAGAGATAGGAAAAAGAGAAAGGTAACTTAGGAACCTCAGTGGGATCAGATGAATCAATTTCATTGGTAATTAATATATCCGATTATGGGTTGACGGCTACCCAAAAGAGTGTTCTGCAAAGAGGCTTGAGCTTTATACCCTCAATACGTTCTGACCTGAGTGAGTTAGTGACAGACTTAAGGTGCTTTGGCAGGAACATTACGTTGAAGTGTCTTTTTGACAATGAAAATACTGGTACAAACTATACATCGTCTGTGTTGAAAAAACCAAGTTCCTTTGTCCCCAGTAATCATCCCACTGTGGAGATGTTCTTACGGTTATGTGAGAATGAGGTGTTTGAATGGAGATCAAGAGGAAAAAGTAAACACTATTACAATTTAACACAGGATGAGTTTCAGGCGCTAAAAGAATTGCAAACAATGAAAGAAATTATTTTCAGGCCAGCTGACAAAGGAGGAACTTTAATAGTGATGAATTCAATAAAGTATGCCCAGAAAATGCAGGATATGTTAAGCCATAGTGATACATACCACAAAATTGAGAAATATCAAGTAGACAGATTGATTTCCTCAGTAAAGAATGTCTTGTATGACAAATTAATGACTAGAGCTATTGATAAAAATCTGTATGACTTTCTTGAAATGGTATATCCAACTATACCTGTTATCAAAGGGTTGCCTAAGATTCATACAAACAGTGTTGACCCCCCCTCTGAGACCAATAGTTTCAGGGAGAGGTTGGGTCACTGAGCCCCTTTCAATCTATGTGGAAACTGAACACAAGAAGTTGTTGCCTTTCGCACATACTGTATTGAGGGACACTGCTCAGTCACTGGAGAGACTGTATAAAAGAATGGAGCAAGAAAGCTCTATAGATAACCTCATTTTGGTGACGATGGACATCAACAATTTATTCATTTACATACCCAGCGATCTAGGAATAGAAGCAGTAAGGGACTTTGCCTCTCATTTTGAAGTAAGCATGGATGTGAATCTAGTCTGCAGCTTCCTGGAATTGGTCCTGGAGAGCAATGTGTTCCTCTATGGTGAGAGCTACTATTGGCAGAAATGTGGGGTAGCCATGGGCACCCCCTGTGCAAACAGCTATGCCAATATAGTCCTAGCTGAATGGGAAAGGCAATGGGAAATGGATATGAAAAATGAATGGAAGGAATGCATCATCTTTTACAATAGGTTTGTGGATGATGTGATATTCCTATGGAAGGGCAGTATGCAACGCCTAAATGATTTCGTCAACTATTTAACAAGTACAACTAGCTTTTTAAGATTCGAAGTGAAAATGTCAGCAAGTAAGATCGAGTTCTTAGATGTGAGAATTTCAATGAATAATAGCAAAGGAACTGGCACCACTATATTCAGGAAACCAAATTGGAGGAACCATATGCTATACTACAATAGCATGCACCCGAGACACGTTTTTCAGAATATTGTTGAAAATCAAGTGACCAGGATATCCAAGCTCTGTACTGACAATGATGATTTTCTGCAGGAACAAGACAAACACTTACAGAATTTAGCTTCAAGAGGCTATAATGAAAAACAATTAGTCATGAGTAAAGGCAAAGCAATGTCCATTCGATACAACAAAGGGCAACTGTACTACTCGAAATGGAAGCAGAGTGATGTGAAGAAAGGTGGGAACAGCAACAGTCTCAGATGCATGATGACCTACAGGCATGACTCCTTTGATGTCCGTGAAACCATCAAGAAATTTTGGCCAGTCTTAACTGCTGACAGTAAAATTAAGAGAATTTTAGGGAAAACACCTTAGTTTGGTTATAAAAACAAGAAGAACTTAAAGGATTTACTGTGCAATTATGCTGGAATACCTAACAAGCAGAGTACAGAAGAAAGAAATAGGTTAGGAACTTGGAAATGTGGCTTTTGCAAAGCTGCAGCCACATTAAATGTTCTAACAGTTTTGTTCACCCAGTAACTAACAAATGCTATAAGTTCTCTGGTTTTGCTAACTGCAACACCAAGAATGTTATATACGTTGGCACTTGTAATTTGTGCCAAGCCTATTACGTAGGAAAGACCAATAGAAAGTTTAAGGAACGGATACTTCGCCACCTGTTAGACATCAAGAATAAAGTGGTAACCAATGCCCTATATGGATGTGTGTCTGAAAATCCAGGGCATTCATTTAGCTTTATGGTTATCACGAATGTGACTACTAACCTCTGTGGAGGAGACATTGTCAACAAAAACTGAAAAGAAGAAAGCAAATGGATCATGAACCTCAGAGCTAATTTATTTCCAGGGAACTGCGGTGGTGGTGCTGCGGTAGCATTGTCACCTCACAGTAAGACGTTGTCCTGTTTGATTCTCACCTAGAGCATCTTCTGTGTGAAGACAAGCATGGATGGGCATACCTTTGTTGAAGGTTGTGCATTAGGTCTGGCAACTCGGCACGTAAAAATCTACTGCCAATCATTAAGGGACCGGAGTTCTGCTGTGGCGACCCCTAACCGGGAAAAGCCGAAAGACACAACAACAACAACAGAGTAGTTCCTATTAAACCTATTTTGAAAGAGAGAAGCCTAATTAAGAAATGAAATGGATGCTTAAGGAAGGCACGTGCATCTGATTGCTGTATGTGATTGGTTGAGCAATTAAGGATCTTTATTTGACAGCAGTAAGTCAGGTCTACACATTAGGATCTGAAGGCTTTTTAACTGAAAGCGCTTATCCTGTTTGACCTGCAACTTGAACAGCACAATTTGTGCTTTTTATTTCTTCGTTTTATTAAAGCCTACATTTTAACAGAATTTTTCAGTGAACTTTTCGTTGTGGTGGAAGCCTTTTTTTCATTTTACTATTTTTGCCTATTAAGGCCTCCTCTGGAGGTGGTTTTTGGTTTGGCTTTTTGTAGAGCGACAGTAGTTGTCCATTCCACAGATAGGCATACTCCAGTTCAGGGCTTGTTGTGCTACAACTATACCTCTCAGGCCTACCTATGTCTTACCTGCAGATGATGTGTCTTCTTTGTGCATACAGGTTGTAATTGACTCCTACTTTAAACACACAGGTTTACAGCTATGTACATCTTGACTGTCAGTATCCCTGTTGTTGTCCTCAATCTCAGAAGGGCATTCTGACTGCCTTGTAATGTGTAATCTCTGTGGCGTGTATTGTAATTATGTAGTACTGTAATAGTGATCTGTAGGTAGGCAGGAGTTCTGATCCCACCACTGGTAACTGTGTGTGTGTGTGAGCAAGTGCCTGAGTGTGTACGTCAGCAAATGGTTTTGTGTGTGTGTGTGTGTGTGTGTGTGTGTGTGTATTTGTGTCTGCATCCTGTCATGACAGTGGGTTTTGCTGCATTCCAAAGAGATACCACCTTTTTCACTGGCCTTTATCCTTGTCAACTGCTAAACCTCTTTTTCCCCCTCCTCACTGCAAGTAATCAGTCCTGTGATGTCACCCAGCTTAGAAGCAGAATCAGAGTAAGTGTAATTTTATGGGTTCTGTGGCACATACCCCAACTACATACCACTCTACTAGTTCTGTGGCACATACCCCAACTGCATACCACTCTACTAGTTACCTTTACATAGGCAAGACGTGTATGCACAATACTGTCAAGTGTGTGTGTGCTTGTGTGTGTGACTACCCCTGTAGCCAGGCATACACATGTGTAATGTCTTTTAACATGCTGCACACCATGGTAGTCATCTGTGGTGAGTGGAGTTTACAAATTATTACATAGTTAGGAATAGGAAAGAATAGACAGTCAAGAACGACTACAGTTGGGTATGTTATTTTCCTGTGCCACTGTCGAGCAGTGACACAGAAGTGGTCACCGGGGTGTAAGTCCATACCCATCATTCCCCCACCCAAACTCCACAATCCCCGGGGTAGATTACCTTAGCCATCATTCCCCACCCCAAATTCCACATACACAACAACAATCCCTTCTCTGGTGAACTGATTAAGATTTAAATGTTATAAAACAAGAGATGCCTCTGTTTTGTGTACAGGTCTGTTCCTTTGGAACCCTTCTGTGTCACATAGGGTGTTCAGACATGTGTATATATCTATATATATATATATATATATATATATATATATATATATATATATGGCTATAGCTGTGTCTGTGTATATGTGTGTGTATATATATATATATATATATATATATATATATATATATATATATATATATATATATATATATATATATATATATATATATATATATATATATATATATATATATATATATATATATATATATGTATATATATATATATATATATATATATATATTTAGTTATGCCAGTTGTACAGATATAGACTTATCTATGTTGTTTCACAGAGTACAGTAAATTCAAGGGTACTGTACTTGTGTACACAAAGTGACTGTCCCATTTGTTTTCAGTACTGTAGAATACCTGTAGTAAGATGTGTATTATAAAATCCATGAAACATGTATACAACCCAGATGGCTTAGTGGTAAGTCCAGTGACCTTGGTGTGCATGGTCCAGGGTTCAAGACCTGCAAGGCTTGTTGATAATGTCAATTAGGACTGAATAAGGCAGTTGTAAGTGGGTGTAAATGTGTTTTTACAACAGTAAGCAGTGGGTACACACAGGTAAAAGGCATGTACAACTCGCAGTACACTTGAAATGCCCTTCTTTGTCAATCCTGCTGATGTCACCCACCTAGGAATACACCTCTGGGACTGCTGTACCCCACTAATTTCCATAGCGTGTGCTGTGTAACTGTGTAATGCTGTAGTGTGATAAACTAGTTTGGTAGGTGTTCTAATCCCAGACATGCCAAGTGTGTTTTGTGTGTGTCTGTCTGCCTGAGAAAGAAACAATGCTTTTTAGAGTATGCACACTCCTAACAATTCACATACTCACCTTTGGCAATCCTGCTGATGTCACCCACCTAGAAATACACCTCTGGGATTGCTGTAACCCAGCAATCTCTGTAGCATGTGCTGTAACTGTGTAATGCTGTAGTGTGATAAACTAGTTAGGTAGGAGTTCTATTCCGAGAAATGGCAGGTGTGTATGTGTGCATGTGTGTGTTTGACAGTCAGAGCATGTGTGGAGGTGGCCGTGAGTGTCTAACCACTGGACATGTTGGGGATCGGGTTTTGTAGTTTTCCTATATGGTGGCCATGTTATATGTTACAATGTCCACCTCATGAGGAGTACAGATGTCAATCAGCCAAGGGACTGGGTTGGCAAGCCATACCCCTACATTTGGCAAAAGGTCTGGTGAACAAAGTATGCAATCCTACTATTACCCGAAATACTGTCTGAACCCATGTGTCATACACAAACACACTTGCCTAGAATATCCCGCTATGTTGCTAGTACCCTGCACATTTTTGACAGATATTAGGCATGGTGTGATTGCAGTGGGCTGTAGAGGGCATGACACCTTGTCCAACAGTACAATAGGCACATAATTGCGGATGATGCGCCTTCACTATGTTCCCTACTGGATGCCTGCAACATATGTGGTGCCATCAAATGTGATCTACAAAGGACATACAATGCCTTACACACATGCCCTGTATGGACAGATGCCACTGACACTAGGGAATACCTGTATCATGCTATCAATGCAGGTGCAGGGTGAACCTGCTGTCTATTAGCAGGTCCTGCCACACCAGGCCAGTATTGGCACATCTGATTATAACAGTCTATGTACACAACATGTGCCAGGCAAACCAGGTACACTTGTACAGGTAGGTAAAAAACTTTCTTACACTGTGAAGGACAACAACGAGGAAAAGAAAAGGCAAACACTACTAAAAACTCCTGTTGTCCACCACGACAGAAAAACTTGATAATAAAATCAAAAAACACCACAAACTGCTAAAAACAGTTTGTAAACTCCAGAACACAAAACTCCACAGCAACGGAAATAACAGCACAGACTAAAACTTATTTTACTTTAATAAATCTGATTTTTTAATAAATTTTTAATAAATCTGATCATTTTGATTACAATTCTTCAGGGGTTATTTATGTTATTGGGTGCAATTGTTCTGCACCCAAATGGTAATTTGGACAAACCAAGCATAAGGTAAAATTAAGAATATTAGAACATCTAGGGGACATCAGGAATGAAAGATTAGATAGTCCGGTGGCTAATAATTTTTGTAAAGAACATGGAGGTCCAGTTAGAGATTTCATTTTTAGTGTCATAGCCAGACCTCGTGGGGAGGGGGGGTCAAATAAAAGTTTTCTGAAGAGGTTATTAGAGATGGAATCAAGATATATTATTAATTATAATACACTCTGTCCTAATGGTTTAAATCTGGAAATATAAGAGTTTTTTGAATATGATACTGAATATTTGGTGTTTGGTATTGTAAAATTATTATGTTACATGTTATAAGGTTGTCTAACAGAGGTTTTTTAGTATTTGTGACTTTATAATTCAAATATTGATTGTTAATTAAATATTTATTCATTGTTAATTGATTTCAATTAATGTTAATTCAAGATAGTACTTATAGGACTATGTCTGAGTTGTAATTCATTCCATTGAAGGCGAATCAGATTTATTAAAGTAAAATAAGTTTTAGTCTGTGCTAATATTTCCGTTGCTGTGGAGTTTTGTGTAATAAAATCAAAACTTTAATAAAAAAAGAATGTAACATAAAACAAGCAGTCCTCAGTCTTCTGATAAGCGCTTTCGGCAAATATGCCTTCCTCAGATCGTAAAAAAGGACTGTTCAGCTTTTGTATTTATAAGGCATCACAGCCATTCATCTATGACACACCCTTGTTGCAAACCAAAAGGAGGCCAGCTAGCAAAGAGGTATAATTTCCTTCATTATAATTAAAGGTACACTTGTACATGTCACTGTACATTATTTTGGGACATGCACATCCCAGGCAATGTCCATGTCAAGGACTAACAAACACTGACATGGCATGCATTGCAAAGCAATGGCCACACACAATGGTAACCAGGATGACAGGACAGTTCATACACTACCCATCTGTGTGGGACATTGCAGACACTACACCCCTGAACCACACCGCACACTATTGTCAGGTGGCATGATGCCAAGGATTACCCCTCACCCAGCCTTGTACAGCCATCTTGCACAGCCAACCACTACACACCCATGAAGCAATGCACACATGCATGTCAGTAATGGCACCTTGTGTCTGCGTGTGGGGTATGATAATCCCAACCACAGTCACACCCAGTATAACTCCCATTGGCATACTGACTGATGTCAGACATGTTCACATGCCCTAGCCCATAGAACCTCAGGATATCCCCTGTGGTACATGTAATACCTGTGCATTACTGCAGTGTGGCAAACTAAGTAGTTAGGAAGTGTATTTGTGAGCCTGGCAAAGTGTGGCAATGTGTCTGAGTCCCTTAGAGAGTGTGGTTGTGTTGACAATGACATCTGTTCACAGCCATGTGTGCTACACCTAATGTATGTCTACTATATCTCTGTTGCAGATGTCGCTCACCAGCACACATATATGTTCTTACAGCACACCATTGTCAGTTATGTGGCACATGGAGTAACTGCATGCATTTGTAATAGTAATGGCTAGTCAGTCAGGGGTTTGAACCCCTGTACTGGCAGGTGTGTGACTGATGATGCTTAGGTTTTAGTCTCCAAGCCCTTCTCTGATGTACTTTGCCTCTGTCTGTCCCTCCCACACACTCTCTGGTGGATGTGGAGTTGTACACCTGCTCAGCAGCAGCTTGTGTTTTGTACGTGATGGTCATGATCAGGTGATGGCCTCTGCACCTATTGCAGTCCTCCTCTAGCTGATTGCATGTGGAACAGCTGTGGTGACATTCCCATAGCCAATCGCATGGAAACACAGTACAATATCTAGGAACATCATGTTGGTGTTTGCCCATGACAGTCGCTGTGAGTGGAACCTGGATCTGGTGTTTAGTAAACAGCATCACAGATGATATCTGGATATTCCTCAAACAAAATACACAGTGGAAAATAGCTTAAAGACAGGAGGGTGATGTGCCAGACATGGCTACAGCATGTAAGTGTAGCTATGCTTCATTGAGACTACTGCCAATTTAACAGGTTGTGTGTGGTAATGGCTCGTCTGCATGTTTTAAAACTAACAAGACAGTGCTCTGTTTGTGAGGAAACCCCCATCTGTAAGGCCATCAGTGGACTGCTCAGTGTGTGGATCCATTTGTTTCTTGTGTTACTCACTGAACACACATCTGTGAACTGCAGAAGCATAGTGTGAAGATTGCAGTCAGTACATGGTGATAGTGATGAGAGTTACTGCTATCGCATCCCTGATTGGACATATGTCACATAAAACAGTGGTATGACAGTCACTGTCTGGGGTTCTCACATTGACATGCCAATAATGGGCCACTGTTCATAGCTGCAGTCACAAGTCTTCTATGCTTTGTACAGATGTCATGCAGTATATATGCATGTGTTGTGCTCCCTCTGCAAATGTATGACATCTGTTGTGTTGGGTTGATGGTCATATCTATGCATGCTGTTATACGTAATCCTGAATGCTGTTGACTATTGCTAAGCCATATCTGTGTTAAAACTGCAACACTATAGGCTGTATGGGATTGGAGGTCCTGGTGGAACCTCCTGTCTCACTTCAGCTGGCCATGGCACCTGGCACCAGCACATCTGGGGCCCAGCCTTGGACTTCCACCTCTGTTGGCTATTCTCCACCTTCTGGTGGAACCACCACTGAGGATGGGGCTTGTCCCCCCTGGGAGAAGGTCCAGACAGGAACTTGTCAGCCATTGTGCAGTCCCAGATGTGGTGTGTAGGGGGCTCAATAAGGGGTTTTGAGGCCAGCCACACCAGCTCGAGGGCAGAGTGTCACATTTAGAGGGTGAGCTTGCCCCTCCTAGACAGCCCCCGAGCACAGCCACCTTTGCGGCTGTGAAGGTGCAGTGGTGGCTGACTATGGGTGGGGACCTCTGTCCCACTGTTTCCATTTGGAGGCTCATGGGCTTGTGACTGCCGAACACCCCTCCCCATCCAAGGTGTCCCCCCCACATGTGTCATATATCGCCCCTGTATGCTGTCTTGTCTGTCATCCTACCCAACCTATCCTACACAAGCATACCTACTCTCCTTCCCCAACATCCCACTCTCACCTTACAAAAATGAAAACAAAAGGCCAATCTGTTCCCAGAATGACTTTTGCCCCAGACCTAGCTGTCCATTTCACACACGTGTCCACTGGACACATGTAACCTTTTTAATTTGCATCACAACATACTACTGTTGTCCTCACCCCTCTCTCAGGCACACGATCCTGGTATGCACATGACTCCTAAAGGTTCCAGGTACACGTGATGCAGATGACCTCAGTGTACACATGACACTACTGGTCCCTCTATGGTTACCCCATTTAACTTTTTAATGATGATGATGTTGCACACAGCACCTTGCAAGAGTACTGTTCTGACATTATGATTGGACAGGAACTGTTTTGTTAATGTAAATAAAATGTTCAAAGTAATGTATTTGGGCACTGTACAAATGTTTGTGTGTATTAATGACACATGTCTGTCTGAGGGACAACACCACTACACAATACAGGAGTTGCTGGTGTTTTCCTTTTCATTCTTTTTTAATGCTTTGTTGTCACGTGGTTTGTTCTTGATATATCTATATATATCTATATCTATGTATGTAGATATATCTGGACATAAACACACACACATGCATCTACATAATGAAATACATTTCCTATACTGTTGAATGACTGTGCTGGATGATATGTTTGTGATAACATCAGATGTCTGTATATCTGCCATGGCTTAGTGGTAAATCACATTAGCTGTGGTGTGTGGGGTCCTGGTTTCGTGCCTTGCAGAGGCCATTTATTTTGTTGCTGGGCAGAACAAGGGCCATTGGATATGGAGTGATTAAGGCACTTTTAATCAGTTGTGAGCTGGTGCGCGGGTTTGCGCGGAGGAAAGCAATGCTAACTTCTAGTTACAGTTTCTTACACTCAGTTAGCCTCTACATTTCTTCACCAGTGTGACACTCGCATACCAGTGCCCAAACAGGCTTACACCCGCTTGCTACCGCACTTGCCAATGCACTGCATTTGGTGTTTGCATCTGACACTCACACCCCTGGGTGGGAGTGAGGACTACGATATTACCTTGTGATGCCTATTACATCAGATTACATGCCTACAGTATCAGGAATGGCTGCCCATTAGGCGTAAGCACGCCAATCAACTGTACGGCATTTGCAGCCTGTCCAGAGTTTGCTTCATACTATTGTTCTGTTCCTCTTAAAATCTGCACCTGTCTGGCTAATACCTGGGAACTGACACCATTAAATACAGACAAGTAATTGGGTTTTGGTACCCACATCCTTCACCCGAGTCATGCTACTGCATACCTATTATTCTATCATCTTTCTAAGGTTGTAAGTGGAATATGTGCTTCCTGTCCCTATCATACCTCTCAAACGATTGGGGACAAATATCAACTGAATCAGGGACATATCATGACAACACCAGGGACAATCAGGGACACATTTAAAATATTAGTGCTATTAACTTGAAACCTTGACAGACATAGAGCATATGAATTAATACACATTTTCTGAGGTAAAAGAAGTTTATAACTCTTAATTATTGTCATTATTCATTACGTGTAATTCACCACCTTTCCTCCAAAAGTCACTAGTTTTAGGAGGGAGTAAGAGGGGCAGAGTTTGAATTTGAGTCAAAATCAGGGATGTCCCTGGAAATCAGGGAGGGTTGAGAGGTATGTTCCCTATTTGTTCCCCCAACGGTTTATGTCCTGTCCAGTGGATTTGCTCTTAGGGGTTGAGAGGTATGGGTGTAAGCTCTGCCCATTTTGCAATATTACTTACATCCCCAGGGCAGTCCTAATACGACTGCGCCAGCCAAAACCTGCACGCCTAGGCCCATAATTACACACCCATAGTTCCCCCACCTGACCCTCCTCTACAGCACTCATCCTTACTGTGGGTGCAGGTGGAGTATAAACACACCACTATACACTTCCCACTCACCGCGTGTCGAGACACATGTCGTAC
>NC_056741.1:713637741-713720241 GCF_019279795.1 Protopterus annectens | reverse complement strand
ATTTACTTAATACTAGTTTTGCAGATAAACTCCTTTTCAAGGAGTCAGCTTTGCTGGTGAAATTGTTCCATGCACATCATTGTCAGTTCCACTCATATACACTCATTATATTACCTTACTGATTAAGGCTCTGTTGTCCTTCTCTTCTTGATTATTTACTCAACTAATCAGTGTAACCTTCTATTGCACATAGTACTGAACAAATGTATTAGGTACTATTAACCACTCAGCTGTACAAATGTATTATTTGCTGTTAACTGCTCTATGAGGCCAGGTTGTGGCTGAGAATTGTTAGTAGACCAGCCCACCTATGCAGTAAACAAATTGAAAACCAATCTATCAATCAATCAATAAATCAATCAGCCAATAAATAGTCTCCTCCTGTATGTCATTCTGTGGTGTATATCACAACAACATAATGCAGTAGTCCTTATCAGACCACCAGCAATGCACAAAGAACATGGATGCACTGAACTTGGGCTAATGTCTGGTATTGTCCTCCAGTATAATTTCAAAACAAGTCAGACCTATGCTTGTAATAACCTAATCATTAACTTACAGATGAATTTCACTCTGTCCTACTATACATTTTACCAAATGCTAAACAGGTTACACTGTACACTAACAACCATAATGCTTCTTGTATCTGGCCCTCTGAAATTACAATATGGCCAAGCAAAATGTGTGCCTAGACTATCTGTAGCAGTGGTTTCTTCTCAACTGCGTTTATAATATGAGCTCTTTTTATTTACCATCATTTGCAATTTGTATTTCACCACATATCTGACTAGCACATAGCACTGACTGAAAACAATTTGTTAAACCTTTAAATTAAGTAACTACATATGATATTACTATATGTGAACTATGGTTGGGTCACTGGGTGAGTTAGAAATTGCAATCTCTTCTTTACTTTAAGCTATATTTTTGTGTCTTCTGTGCCTACATCATGGCTAAAAAAATCACCCTACAACCAACCAACCTATCCAGTTAACAAATAACAAACAAATGAACAAATGCATTAATACATACATGATAGTGTATTCATTTCATTTATATATACTAGAATTTTGTATTGACAGCCCTGTGACATAACTGTTATTGTGGTGCTGAAGAGTCAAGATGGCAGCTGAATTTCTAGAAGCATAGCAAGGCATTCAGTTCTCTCTGCCTCTACTCCTAGCCTTCTGTGCCATATTTTTTAACTTTTCTTTCAGCCATGTTTCTTCATGTAAGACAACTGATTCCATTACTATTGCACATGCAGAATTATTTTTTAAATGTTATTTTGCTCAGGTTTCTGCTGTGATCCCACAGAATGCCTTCTTTAGCAATATAAATTTAAGGAAATGGATGCCAACAAGTGTATTTTGTCTTGCTTTCATGTTTTACACAATGCAAACCTCTTGGAAGCAATATAAGTAGTTATTAGTTTTATTTTGTTCTAACCTAAAAAGCCTGAGAGGGCTAGGCATACTGATAGGATTTCATCTTTGGCTAACTATTCTTTTTTTTTCTCACAGGTTCCTGCAGGGTTTTATTTCCAGTCATATACTGGCACTACTCACAATTACTGCTTACCTTCAGAATCTATGATCATTGAATGTTCTTATTGTTTTTATAGACACTGTAATCTGATTTTATTTCAGATGCAGAAAGTTCATACATTAATAATAAAAATATACTTTTTACATTTATTCATGTTTACTCAGTTATCCAGAGGTATCCATTTCATGACATCCAAAATCAGCTTCACACAACTCTGGCAGAAGTGCTTTTTTTCACAGCAAGCCTGTAATTCCAGAATCTATCTAGATTCATGGAACCAGTGGGAGGGAAAGATGGTTGGGCTAATGACAACTTGCTATGTAAGCTTTTTTCATAGACCAAAAATCTTAAGTATATTAAACCATGTGATATGAGGGCAAGGCAGAAAGAATCCTAAATAAAGTATAGTGAGATTTCATGCAACCCCAACATGTTATGGCCTGAGAAAGTTGAACAACAACAAAATGTCAAGCAGTATGAGGCACTGCTAGATCATACTTGCACACAGCAGTATAGGAATCATTTTGCAGAGGGAAATAACATTCTGGAACAAAGAAAGCTGTGTTTATTATGCAGTTGCCCTTTAAGACTACTCCATGGTAGGCCAGTTTTTGTGATGGTGTTATTACTGGCTGTTTCAAAGATGGGGTGACTCACAACTGCAGGTTTACTTCCTGCAGTCTTCACACGTTTATTGTGTGACCAAACAACCCAAGTTATTTAACCTTTTATGAAGGCTCCTCTCTGAAATCAGAAAATCATGCCTAATGTACTTTATTCAGTTATCATAAATGTATAAATAAATAAAACAAAATAAAAATGAAATGTAAAACATTCAGCCTTATTCCTATAGGGTGAAGCTAAACAGATTTGTTCCACCTGTATGATAATATTTCTGAGGAAGACTGCATTGTGTCCTGATCAAACTCTTCTTTCTTTTGCGTGACTTATTTTGGCAAGTGTGGTCATACTGCAACAAGAACTACTGCACCCATTTGATAACTATCAACATTCCAGGTTTGCACACGAATATGTACTTATAGAACTGTGAGCAACAGCTCACATTATAATGACAGTCTAGCTTTTGAAAAGCTACCATTGCCCTTAAGGGTAGGTTTTGCAGGGAGTACACCTCAAAAATAGCCTTGGCAGACCTTTATGCTGTGTAGAATTGTATTTATTTTATTTTATTTAAGTTTGTTTTCTAGGGCAGTGATCAAAAATTTAATAATTTCAGACACAGTCCAGGGTACATTCTATCCAACAACAAACAAAAATACTTACAAGCTCAAAACATTTTGGATGGTGCAGTGATGCAGTGGTAGTGTTGTCACCTCATGGCAAGAGGTTCTCCGGTTCGATTCTCATCTGGAGTGCCTTCTGTGTGGAGTCTGCATGCCCTCCCTGCATTTGTGTGGGTTTCCTCTGGGTGCTGTGGTTTCCTCCCACATTTCAAAAACATGCATTTGGTGCAGTTCTCCCTGGGCCTGGGGAAAATTGGCTTAATTCCAAGTCTGGCTTTCCTGGTAAACAAATGTTAAATAAATAAAATAAATAAAACACTGCAGTGGTACAGAGAAGGATTTTTTAGAAAGTACAATAAATTAAGAAAAAAGAAGAACAGGTAGATTGTGTATATATTTATAGGATGCTTAAAATCTACATTGGGTGCTTGGGGAGCTAGTTATACAGGAACATGGTTAACAGTGACTAATGAGCCAGATATTGATGTGACCTGTGGCATTGACTTTAGTTGATAAGATGAGCTTTTAATTGGGGCTTGATTTTAGTTTTGGAGGAGAGTTTCTTTAAGACAGAGGTTTAAAGCTAGACAAGAGATGCTCAGTTTGTGCAGAGTAAGTTTGCTGTAGGTGTTTGCAATGTGAGTTCTGATTGGGAAGAACTTCTGAGGACATATGGTGGGATGTAGAGAATGAGTTTGGCTGAAAGGGGATTAAGTGTATCATGGCTTAGGGATCCTAGTAGGAGGTCAACTCTTTGGTTAAGACTAGGGGTGTTGGATATGAAGTGGCAGATTTTATTTGAAATTTGGTTGCAGGGCTGGTCTTTTTGGATGCTACAGATATTATGGGTAGGCCATGTTCTGACTTGGAAAGAGGGATACCTTTATCAGTGGTTGCTCTTGATGAAAGAGAGGGGAACTCTGAAATTGTACATGCCCAGAATAGCAGTTGGCTGTTTTTTTGTTTTCTTGATGTGAACTTGAAATCAAGTCAGACACCAAAATGTTTGAATGAAGAAGTTGTTGCATCTGGGGGATTGTTTTAATATTTGATGCCCAATGTAGAAGAGATACTTAGAGAGCTTTTGGTGGGTCCCAAATATCACAGATTTGGATTTCTTGGAGATGAGTAGGAATGTCTTGGAACTGAGATATGGACTAAGGAATAAAATTGGTTTGGCTTGATTTAAAAAGTTTTGAGAAAATTGGGAAGGATTTGTTTTGTAGGCTGAAAAAAACAGTGGTTATGGGTTTCAACAGCAAAGTTTTGGTTTTGTGTTGCCAGAAAAGGGTCCTAATCTATAAATGGAAGATGAGATTTAAGTTTAGACAAGTCTAGGGGTATATTTTAATAAGTTTTAAACAGTAAATTCATGCCTTTCCTTAAATGTCACTCATCCTGAATATTATCATTCATGTATTATTCTCACAATATCCATTTATTTCTATGTAATTTGTAACTTCCTTTTCTAAAGGTACATCTTCCAGTTCTTTTATTTATTTTATAATATTCAATGCCTCAGATAGTTGGTTTAGACTTTGATTTCCATTTTCTAGAAATTACTTTTTTGGCCACCAACAGAATTAAACTTACTAAGGTCTTAATATGTCTAGACAATTCAGATCCTGTATCTCAGCTCAGAAGAATCGTTTCCTTACATACAGCCACCTGCTCACCCAATATTTCTGACAGAGTACTCTGTAGGGAAGTTTTAAAATCTGCCAACTTCCAAAACATATGTTCACAGTTACCTCTTTCTGTTTCATCACACCTCCAACATTTACTATCTGCCTGAGGAAGAATTCTTTGAAGTCTGCTTGGGGTTTAAAAATGTCTATGCAAACACTTCCAAGCAAAGATCCTAAACCTTCTGGACTTGGTTACATACTTGGGAGCCATACATATGTCTTCCCATTGCTTTCTTGTAAATTGCTTTTCCCGTCTCTCTTCCCAATCTTTTCTAACCTCCTCTAATTGATTCTAATTGTTATCAAGCAATATTCTATATGTCTTAATAATTATCCCTTTTTAACAGCCACTTCTGTTCCAGACTCAACTAAAAACTCTACTAGAGCAGGTCTTTCACTTAAAATTGTCCTATCTCTTTCTCTTTTTCTGTGATTTGAGATCAAGCCCTGGTAGAGAAGGCAGTCTCTAGTCTGCAATCCAAATGTATTCTTGGCCTCATACCACTCTATTACCTTTCCTGAGTTATTCTCTACCAATATCTTGGTTCCTTTGCCAGGTTTCTCCAGTAAATCCTAGCCCCCTCTTGCCTATTTTCTGTACCCTACTCACAGTCATCTCTATTTGCAAAATCTCCTTTTCATTTCTCGTATTGGCTTAGTTCTTAGAATACTTTCTGCTACTTTATGAATATAATATTCTGTATGGATGTTATTAGTCTCCTTAAGGATTTGAATTCCCCCATGTTTTATCATCATCCCTTTCTACTTTGAATTATACACTTCTGCTTGTTTTATGTATATGAGCCTTAACTGTGTACCTCTAAACTATCCCTTTAAACCAGGTAAATCTGAAGAACTTTATTCTATTGGAAAGATCAACTCATCCCACTTAACTCTAGCCCACTTTCCCTCCCAGATAATTTCCTTCAATTCTTTATTAATTATTGTCCACAACTACTCCTCAGGTTGATAAAAATATTACTGACCCATACACTAGACTAAAGGGGCTAAAACATTTTCACTGCTTGTATCTTACTATCTATATCCATACATAAGAGTTTCCAGTTCATCAATGTTTGTATTATCTTTTGTTTAGTCACTTCCCACATATCCTTAGTTGCAGAATCCTTTTCAGTCTGTACTTCTGAATACATCAGCTTATCATGCCTCATACATATGGATATTGCTGAACCAATTTGTATGTGGATACATAATGTATGGCTATAGCCTTTGTTTTATCTTCATTAATTTTATATCCTGAAAAGACTTGAAACTGTCTCAAAACTATTCAAAAACATTGAGATGTCCTCTTCTGGATTTATCAGGTAGAAAACAATATCATCTGCAAATAGAGCCAACTTTCCTTGATTACCATACCAATTATATGCTTGTATTTCTGAGTAACTTATTTTCTTTGCTGATGGCTCTAAATATTAACCAAATAACAAAAAGGAAAGATGACACCTCTGTCTGGTTCCTCTGTTCAAACATAACTTATATGACAGGGACCCTTCCACTTTAATTCTTGCCTCTGATCCTTCATTTATCCTTCTAACTCATAGTATTATTGTATTAGGAAATGCAAATGCTTCAAATGGCTGACTTATAAAAACCCAGCTTACTCTATTGAATGCTTTCTCTGCATCAAGATCCACCACCAACAGAGGTGTTTTCGTACATTCAGCTCCCCTCTAGATCATCATTGTTCTATTAATGTTGTTGAATGTTTGCCTCCCCTCCACAAAACCACACTGATCCATATCTATCAGTTTTGGCAACACCTTTGCCATTCTTTTAGCTAGTTTAGGCATAAACGCTTTATAACTGTGGTTTAAAATTGAAATGGGTCTATATAAAACTGGGCCAGAAAGGTCTTTGACATCTTTAGGTGACACAGCTACTACAACTTTCTTCCAAGACATTGGTGCTTCCTCTTCTTTTAAAATACTGTTAAACAAAATCTTCTCGATCTTTATCACTTTCCTCCCTCCTTACTTCCAAAATCCGATGGGAGTACCATCTGTTCCTGGAGACTTTCCTGAAGATTGATTATAAATCACTATTTTTATCTAATCACCTCATATCTTAATTGTTAGTAGTTGAACCTTGTCTATGGCTAACCTTGGCATAATTAAGTCTGCCATAAATATTTCCATTTGTACTCCTTGATTTCCAAATGTTCTGTACTTTATACACATTTTTATAGAATTTCTGGAATATCTCTAAAACCTCTACAGTATCTCTGGTTATTTTTCTTATTATAGGTTCACTGAGTTTGGAGACAACCCTTTCAATGTTCTGTTACCAAAGTCATTGTGTTAAACGTTTTTGTGCTCTGGAGTTATCAAAAATATTTTCTTAACTGCAATCTTTCTAAATGTATGCATATTATACAGATACTCCTTTATTTTCTCTTTAGCACTCTGCATTTGCTCCTCCTCTCTCCTCCTCCTCTTGTTCCATGAGATTCCCCTTATTCTGCAATATTTAAACCCTTCTAGCAATTAGTATAATTACTCCCCTTTTCCTCTGTCCCTGATATTCTGCTTAATATCATTTCTGATATCCTCTCTTTGTCAAAATTCACATGCTCCTTTCTTTCCAAATGTGTCTCCTGCAGCATTGATATTTGCACTCTGCATTTATTAATATAATTCAGTACTCCTTCCTTTTTATCTATACCTGTAAAGCCATTCATGTTATATGATAATATAGTATAGCTATCATGATAAAAAGCTATTGTTACCACCTATTATACATGACAGTTTTTTAATGTGTATTTCCAGCTTTTGTGTTACATGTGTATTCTAATGTTTGTTAGGCTGATATTTTCTACAGTTGTTTTTTTGCATCTCCATTTGAACCTATGTCACATTTTTCAAAACTTTTTGTTTTAATGAAAACCCACAAAGAAACAACTAAACGCAAAACTCCATCACCTATTAAACTGGAATAAACACACAAAACTATGTACATCTTCAAAACATGACATTTAACCCTCCAAAAGGAAATGATTGCCTTAAATTGATGGCTGCACCTACAGGCGTTATCTAACCTAAAATTAAGGTTATCTATGCTAACGTGCATGCTACAACCTCTGCTTCCACTTACACTGATTGCTGTTTGTTATTTTCTTATTTCTCTCCCCCTCCCAGAGATGGAAAACAACTTGTATACTTTCAGAAAACATTACATTTTAGCCTTAAGACAAATTGCACCAACTATCTTTAAACAAAACTAAATTGTACACTGTTCTATTAACCACATTAAAGTATTAAGACTGTTAGGGAGGCTGTTACATCTAATTCACTTCCTATAATTTCAAACTTATTTTTTTCACTGAATTGCTTGCCAATATACCTTTAATTTAGCATTTCCATCAGCAAAGATACTCAGAATTCTCAAGATTAACTGCTTGCACCTCTAGGCAGCTTGTCTCCATGTACATGTACTCCGCAATGAGTCTTTGTAACTTTCACTCAGAAAAGAATGCACAGCTGCCCTCAATAGCAGACATCTCAATTCTACTTAACATTTGCTAGTGGTAAACAAGTTAATATCTCTGCAGTTGTTGTAAGAATCTTATAATTTTCATGGCTTTCATAATTTTGTTTTATTTCTAAAGTCTAACTGATTACAAAAATACCTGTTTACAGCTTAAGCCAAAGGTAGTAATACAGACATTCACACGTAAAATAAAAAGAGAAAATATTCTAATTCTATGTATAATGTAAGCAGTGCACTTTTACACCCCACCCCTACCCAAACAGCACAAGACCATTAAACTTTCTTTTGTCCAGCCTTTTTTCCTTATACTGTAGAACCTATATTTCTTACAACTAAAAAATACATGTTTACTTTAGTATCTTTAACACATACAACAGTCATTGCAAAGGCTCCTCCCACATTTAAAATGCCCCTGACTACACACTACACAAAACTGTGTTACTGTATATAACATACAGTTTATATCTTGAAATATTTTATACAAATACTGATGAGTAAAAATTGTTTACTTACAGTTAGCATCCCCCTTTTAGTGTCCTTCTAAATAGTAATGATATAAAGTGGAGTATATGATTTACAGTCTACCCACAAGATTAACAATGTCAGAAAAAAATCCAGTGTTTTTCAGACACTTTTTCCTGCAAAACCATAGTTCACAAATGTGATAGGATGCTTTATAGACTTCTATTTATGCACTAATTTCAGAGTTGCTGATCCTCTTCCTATTCATTTCCATTTCCCAACACCAGACTCTGGTTCCAGTCCAAGGTAGAGATGATTCTTCTAGTCAACTCTCATGCTATTTGTATGTCTCTCAAGCATTTTCCTTTGGAACATTGTAAAAGGTTTCATTGGTAGTCTCTCTGTGAATCTTACAATCAGAAGAATGAGAAACAGAGTCCCCTTTTGCTTGTTGACTCATTTTTTTTCTTGGATAAACTTTTTTATTTCCTCCTTAGCCTGTTCTGAATCAAAACATGACATTGATCTTCCAGGAAAAAACACTTAAAAGACAGCTTGATACAGCAGCTTGAATATGAGATCCTGCCTCTTGACATTCTCTGATTGCTGAGATAAATTTGCTTGCTTGCAGTACAGTGAATAATCATTTTCTACAAACACTCTAATATATTCAATTTTAATACTTTGCCCTTCTATCATAATTTTGTCATGATCAACTCATTCTGCTGGTATCAAAGTATACACCACACAAACTCAGAACACAATTAAATGGACTCTCTGATGAAATCTTTTGTACTCATGTTTTTAAGATGAAAGTGCTCAGTCAGTTTTAATGTTGAATTTGAATAAACATTTGTTTTTTAGTTGGCTGGGTCCACTTAATGGTATTTCTGCTGGTATGATTGCATCTTTACTAATCTCAGTCTTGGCTGCTTTTTCATGGCCAGGTTTAGAGCCTACACTTGATGTGTCCTTTCAATTAACAGATTCTACTATAGAACACCAGTCTATACAGCCTGTTCCTTCCAGTTTCTCTGGTACAGCAGAAAATCTCAGGTTTTCTATGTGCACTCTGTATTCTAACTCTACTACTTTATTAAATAGTTCCTCTGGAGAAACCTCACATTCAGGCAACATTTCCTTCAAGTCCGCTTCTGATTTTTGTGGTTTTATCAGTCCATCTGTATGGATAGTTAAAGCTTCTTCTATTTTTCTAGGTTTTTTGTGTTTGAATTGATATATTCCTTCAATGTTTCATTTATTTTAACCACCTCTTGGTAATTTTGATGTATTTTTCCTCCAAATTACTGGAAGCCATTTCTTGAACTAAAGCCAAAGCTTGAACTGCTTTTTGCAGAACTACTGTAGAATCCTTCAGACAGTTCTTTCTCTTCACCCTTTCTGGTTGATTTTCTTTCAGGTTTTCCAAATTTCGTCTTTGCTGGCATCCAGGCAGTGCATTTACTAGCTAGTAACTGAATTTTACCACAAAATGAAAAAAAAAAAAACATTTTCAATGCCAGTCCTTTTCTTAGTTTCTATTTTCATACTGGGAGAATTGAAGTTATGCTGTTGGTCAGGGTGCAGCCATCTTTGAAGTCCTTGAAATGCATAATTTCTGTTCACTTTTTAGTGATAATCTGGCTCACTCTAATACACACACACAAACACACTCTCTCTCTCTCTCTCTCTCTCTCTATATATATATATATATATTTTTTTTTTAAATAATGGTCCTGCCATTGTAGTCATCCTCCATGAAACTACCTAACCCTAGCTTCTGTCCTCATCCCTCCATTTTTTTCCACTGTCTATCTTAATATTCATCTACCTCTCTGTCTCGTTGCTTAACCTCTACATTACCTTACTACCCCATCTGTACCTATACTGTATGTAACTACTTAGAAATAATGAACACTGTTTTTCCCTACATGACATTGTACCTAAATGTTGGTTGTAAGAATTCTGACATTGTATTCTACAGCTTTTCTGTATGATTTATTGTAAATGCTTTTTTCAGTTTGATTTCTAACATTGTACCCAACTGTTTTCTGTAAAATTTTATTGTAAAATGTTACTTCTCCAACTAAATGTTTAGCTACCAATGTAATTTTCTTGCTGACTGTATGTAAAATGTTAATACTGATTGCAGATCTTTTCTCCTCGGGTCTCCACTGAAAACAAGCTAACGCTCAACTGGACAAACCCGGTTAACACATGTAAAGTAAATAAATAAATACATTATATATATATATATATATATATCTATATATATATATATATATATATATATATATATATATATATATATATATGTATATATATAGGGTCTATGTTCACACATTGAAGATAAACTTCATCAAATGGCTATTGCACAAACAATCCACAAATGTTGCTTTCATTGAAAAGTGAAATCATCGTAAAAAAAAATCATTGAAAGGTAATAATTGGTAAACAACAAGGAAGTACCAACTGTATAAGGTAAACTAAACAAAACTTTTAAAATTTGTCCTTTTCCAGACTGTCATGAGATCTCAGAGTTGGTATATATAGTTAGGTGTGTGTGTGTGTGTGTGTGTGTGTATGTGTGTGTGTGTGTGTGTGTGTGTGTGTGTGTGTGTGTGTGTGTGTGTGTGTGTGTGTGTGTGTGCACGTGTGTGTATGTGTGGGAGAGGGGCACAGCCCCCCACCTTTGTGGGTTACTTCCTTGTTGTTGGCCAACTATTACCTTTCAATGATTTTTTTTATGATGATTTCACTCTTCGATGAAAACGATGTTCGGGGTTTCTGTTTGTGGAATAGCCAGTCCATTAATTTTTTTCTTTGATGTGTGAACATAAACCCTATATATGTAGGGGTGTGTGTGTGTATGTGCACGCAGCAGTAATATAGTGCCAGTCAGGATGCTACTGCTATGTGTGGCTGTAATTGTTGGTCACATGTGTGTGTGTGTGTGTGTGTGTGTGTGTGTGTGTGTGTGTGTGTGTGTGTGTATGCGCATGTGCGTGTGTACGTGTGTGTGTGTGTGTGTGTGTGTGTGTGTGTGTGTGTGTGTGTGTGTGTGTGTTTGTTTGTACAGAGGACATAGCTCTCAATTGTTCCTGACTTTGACTCATATATTTGTTCTGATCCTCATAAAAATATCTGTTTTCCTGAAAAACTGTTGTAGATTGAAGTCAACAGATAATGGCAGACACAGGTTTCTTACTCCATATGCTTCAGAAAATGCTTGTTAATGCTGTTATACTGGCAAAGTTCTAGGTATACAAGAGCAATATTTAAAATCTGTCCATGATTTTGAGACTTTGTTCTGATTCTTGTGCTAAGTAGCTGAGATTGCATAAGGGTGTTGCATTGAGTTGTATGATATAGTTCTGACTGCAGCAAAATGAAATATATTTCTGGGCCATTATTTATTCATGCATGTATTGATTCATTTGATCACAGACTTTTAATGTGCAAGCAGTCATAGTGTGTGTGTGTGTGTGTGTGTGTGTGTGTGTGTGTGTGTGTGTGTGTGTGTGTGTGTATGTGTGTGTAATTATACACTCCAAAGCTTTTCTAATGTTATGATGAGATGAACCGGAATGACAAAAGACTAAGAGAAATGTAAAGTGCTTTATGCAAAAAATGGAAGAGTTTATAGGCAATAGTTTGGTCAGATGACAAAACAGTGTTGGATTGTTGTTCTAACTGGATCTACATATTGTATGAAACTGAAATAAGCAAAATCTTTTTTTTTTTCACTAGAAGGGTGGAATTACATTAAAAATGGCCCAGATGGGCAAGGGAGTGTTACTGTGTGGCTTTGTTAGGTTCAGGTCTAAACTGGGATGTCTTCTTTGTTTTTATTAATTTATTTGCAACTTAAATATGGGTTTAGTGTAAGTTCTGCAAGCATGCTGTGGAAAACTAAAGATATACAAAATTTATAGTAATTCTGCTAACTATACTATAGTTATGACTGGCATTTATAGCAAGTCAAGAAAACAAGCGCATGTTATCTTTTTACGGTGCAGTAAAGTTACATTTTTCTGTTACAAGTATGTAGGCATGCAGGTTGTAGCTGGCAAAATGGTAAATTTACACATTTGTGCCTTCACCCACTGGGGCTCAAATCTATGCATATACATATTTGAATATTATAAATTTGGACCCACTGCTATGATTTTTTTTTTTTAAATATTTTTATTAATTTCCAAAAACAAGAAAACATGAATGCAGGTTATTTATGACAATGAAGTATTTACAAATTATTTAAAAAGGTAGGCTAAAACCTCTAAACAGATATCAAACATTAAAACCAAAATAAAGTATTTACAAGGGTGTCTGTTGTTGACATATAATTGACTTTCTATACAATTGTTTCCTTGATGGCTCTCTGCAATGATTTTGAAAGCTGAGTGTTTGAAAGCTATATACACTGGCCTGTTTTTGGCAAATAATTTTAATAGAATCCGGTTGGGGCTGGAATCAATCACACCACTAGATTTGGGAACTATAATAACATTTATGTGAGATATGTGTAGTATGAGGGTCTCCACACCTGGCCTATATCTAAGTCTAGCATAAAATATACAATCATAACATGAGAAGAAATGCTGTATATTGGGTAGTCATTTCTGAGCCAGGATTCTGCAATAGAAAGATGTTAGGGATGTATGTATGAATTAATAAGCTAATATGGACATCCTTACTTTTTATACTGTTTACATTTAGAATGGTGCAGGAGATAGAGGTGGGATTAGAGTTAGGTGTGGGAGTGTTGCTGGCTAAAGGTACTGGGCTGGATTTGATGTTAGAGCTTAGCAACAATATGAGTAATACTGGGTTAAATTTGATTAAGTGCTTGGGTATAGATCCTTAAATAGATGTTTGGGTGTAAGTTTAAGACAGGGTAAGGATAAGCTGGGGTATATGCAGTGGTTTGGGAGATGAGGAGGGTTATGTGGAAGGCAGAAGTCTGTATTTATGGGGAAGATAGAGAGATGCTAACATAGGCTTTGGGGTTGTGTGCGGATCAAAAGAGGTGTTTGTTGTTAATGACAGGACATCAGTAGTCTGTGGGGATGAAAAGGTAGAATTCTTTACTTGAATTAATATGTAATAATAAAGTTAGAGAATTAATGGGAATTGGTAGTAAGCAGGAATTCTTTTTTTTTTTTTTTACTTGTGGGTGTTAGAAAGGATATGATTTACAGAAAGATAGGACTGTGTTTATGCATAAATAGAGCAGATTTGCAGCAAGATAGGACTAGGGATACTACCTGTCCCTCTTTGTACAGACAGACCCTATTTCAGCAATTGTGTCCTAAAAAAATGAAAAATATCAAATGTTCTGACATATTAGGACAAAACATATTTCCCGTTTCCTTTAATCGTCGCATAAAACTTTTATTTTGCATCTAAATCAACTAAATATATGCAACACCATAAGAAACTCAAATAATGTAAATTGAGCTTTTATTTTGTGAAAAGAGAAGTCCAGACCTTCTCACTGGTTGTGGTTATGGATTGTCCTGGAAAAATCTCATGTTGCTTAGAAATGCCCTACTTTCGGCATTTGAAAAGGGGGCAACCTTAGATAGGACTGTATGCATATATAGTTCTCATTACCTCAAAACAAGTTCTATATGTCTGCTGTCTTGTGGGCTTTAACAAGGATATGCTGTTCTCAGGCTCTAATTCTATGGGGAATCAATAAGAGGTACAGCTTCCTATCAGGCAGATATATTTTTTATCCTATCTAAAGCTTACTTACCGACACAGATTTTTAGCACGCAGTGGTAATAAGTGATAAATGTACTTTTCAGAGGACAATTATTTCCCTTGCCTCATCTGCAGATAATAACAGGTTCGCATTTCCAAAAGACCGTGTCCTCTTGTTTATGAAAAGGACACATTTCAGTTTTACATCTAAATTCCCCCTCCCCCTCAATGTAGCCTGCCACAGGCATAATGCTGGCTTGCAGCCAAGATGCTGGAAATTACCAGAAAGAGCTGTCTTCTGTAGCTAGCTGTGTGTCAGCAAACATTTCATTACAGAGAAAATTAGATTCGTGTTATAAAAAAGCAGAGTAGAGCAGACTGCTGCAATGACTTTCTCCTTAACCCTTTGTGTATAATCTCGCTCTTTGAAATGCTTCTTATTTTCAGACTGTTGCAAGATAAGTAATGTAAAATCGTCTTATATCAGAAACATTCAGGGCCCCCTCTGTTTTGGTTGCTGTTTCTCTCTTTCATTTACTCAGATATCGCAACCTTTGTTCAGTAAAATGTATGACATATTGTATGACAAGTGAGAAAATGTGTAACAAAGTGATTATATATAAAAAGGCAAAGAAAAAAAACAGTGATTGAAGACATTTCTTATATTGTAATATATTCACAAAACATCATACAGTATTGTGAATTTAAGCTTTAAAATATCATATTGCAGTCTGTGCAAAATTACCCTTGCTCTGCAGCAAAAAGAGATCTTTTTAGAACCAGAATATGTGATGTAGCCTCACAATCTGTTTGTTACTGAGGGAGTAAAATAATTTGCAAACACAGTCTTAAGTATCAGCTTCTAGTGTAGATCATCCGATGTACTATCATAAAGACCATGGCACAATGCATTACTTTAATTTACTGTGTCAACCTAGCACATGGGTTTTTATCATTTGTTTTTATTTGACTTTCCAAATATGCATGTAGATTTGCAGATAATATAACTTAACAATAACAAATGAAATAAGAAATTAAAATCCTCCTCATCCAATACTTACCACATTATCTACAAAGTAAATTGTTCACATCTGGATGCTTTTTGTAACATAAATAACCACTGAGACACAGAAAAAAACAAAGTAGGAATCCATTGATTCCGGTCCCTGAGTACAATTCATGTAGTAGCAAAGGAAACAAGAAAAGTATGTTTCTGGAATATGACAGTTCCGAAGGTTAGTTATTTTTAGCATCCATTAGTCACTTAGAAGTGAGACGTTTACCTTTGTAAGAAGGTAAAAAAAAGTCAGCTGTCTTCTGTTACCATCCCCATTAAATCTGGAGCAGTGCCACCACAAATGGAACCAGGTGACAACTGTACCCTCATTCTTTTAAAGCACCTGATGTCCAGCCCCTCTTCCCTAGTATCCGGTAAACTCGATGAAATATCTTTGCTACAATAACTTTATTTCTGTGTCATTTAATTATATAAAAATCTTACATATATAAATCCTGAAAGTTCAAGTTGGCAGAAGAGTTCCTCCTGATTACAGGTTTGCAGTAAACTTCATAAGGTGTCCCAAAGTATGAGTTTAAAGATGTTTGACAGATTAACTGACAAGCTTTTACCTGAGAAGGAGGACTTTAGATTATTGTCTAATTTAGCAAAGAGAAAATAATATTGCCAATCAGGCTGTATTCACATTAGAAATAAACTCCTGTCTGTCCACAAACCTATAAAATCTGCTGGGCATTGTCTGAATTCATAGCAGGTTGCTAAGACTTGGAACTCCTTATCTGTATCCATTAGGTCAATACCCCCCCCCCTCCTCATCCTGCAAAACCACTCTGAAAGACTTCCTAGCCAAAAGTTGGCCCTGTTCTTGCTCAGTACCAAGAAAAACTGTATCCCTAAATGTGGACAAATGGCTGTTCATACCTTATATCTCCTTCCTCTCCCTTCATCACTTACTTCCTTACTTCTGTCAATTTTTCTCCCCTAGCTTTGTCTCTAAATATACAATAAGCCTGCTTTTCTCTCATTTTGTATTACAATTCCTGTTTGCATTATACTAACTCACCTTTAATGTCTCTTTAAATGGGTAAAGTTTCTCTAACTGTTAAATCATTGTTGTATAACTTCTAACTACTCAACAAACATTTTCATATTATGTCTAATTTGGTATAATTAATTAAACTGTATTTGTTTTTTGTATTACTTTTAATGACTGTATAATTATAAGTCTTAAAATGTTTTGTAGTACTTTTTAGCTTTTCTCCTGGGGCTTCAATTGAAAATGGGCTCCTATCCAGTTGAACTTTCCCAGCAAACAAATGCCAATAAATAAATACATAAAACAAACAAAAAAAAAACAACAACAGTGTCTTTACTGAAGTCCTTAGCAGGTAATCATTAAAGGAGCAGGTTTTGAGAGAATAAAAATTTCTAACCTGAGTAAATGTATTTCTTTCTATTTCAGGGAGGCTGGTAACTAACATAGAAAGGCAATATTAACAAAATTAGTAAAAAAGTTTTCTGGTGGAAGGGTGACAAAATTGGTCATCTGGAGGTGACCCAAGTGAGTTCTTAGGTTCATTGGTTCATAGATTGTTACTTGGCTAATGACCACTAGGACCTTTATAAGCCTAGATGTGTACCCCAACCTAATTTTGACTCTGTGTACCTTGGAAATCTATTAGGAGGGGGAGTATGTTACTAATGAGGTAGCTAAGGGACTTGTAGGGGGGGCTGTTAATTGGAGAAACATTATACCTACTGATGGCTTCTGTCCATCATAAAATATGGAGATTCAAAATTGCCATTCTAAAGAAGAGAACACTTTAAAAAGTTCAGAAAGAATAATATCAGACACAAAGGCTTCATTTTTGGACAAGAAGTAAATGATGGTTAATAGTTTCCATGTCTAACTGATTAGGGGTGAAATTAACATGAGTTTGGATGTAGCAAATGAAGCCTGTATGATTACTGTTTTTACCTTGCCCTCTGCAATATGGTTCAGCTTGAAGATACTTCATAATATTGTAAGAAACCAATAATTTGCAATGGATTAATAATAATATTGTCCCCCAAATTTAATATGTTGTATGTGTATGACTTGACTTGAATTCCTTTCAAATATTTTCTGCATTGAGATTTAATTTTTTTATCTGAAATGAAACACAGAAGTTTGCTAATGTTCATTAGTAGCTCTTTGATTATCTTAGATCTGATATTTATCAAAAATATATTTCTCAGAATTTAGCTTGTAACAATTTTCCAGAGGTTTAAGCTGCTCATTTAGCATATTGATTCTGGCTTTTAAATCCTTGTTCATGGGAATCATAGGAGAATACCAGGCTAATAACCCTAAACAGTACTTTCAGAAGTACTGGACAGGTTTTGGTCCCTTGGGTTTGTTGAGGTGTGTGTGTGTGTGTGTGTGTGTGTGTGTGTGTGTGTGTGTGTGTGTATATATATATATATATATATATATATATATATATATATATATATATATGTATATATATATATATATATATATATATATATATATATATATATATATACACAGTGGATATAAAAATGTTACACACTCCTGTTAAAATGCCATTTTTTTGTGATATAAAAAATGAGACCACAATAAATAATTTCAAAGCTTTCCCACCTTTAATGCGACCTATAACCCGTACAATTCAATTGAAAAACAGACAAGTCTGTTAAGGGAAAAAATATAAAAAAATAAAAATGTACAATAAACTGGTTGTATAAGTGTATACACCCTTAAACTAATACTTTGTTGAAGCACCTTTTGATTTAATTTCCAGATGGATAGCAAATTGGCTCATGGACAAGACACGTGTGGTTAAAGTGACTGAAATCAGACCATCAAGGGGCCAGTTACTAGTGGTGGGCTACAGGACTCAGTGCTGGGACCACTTTTGTTCAGAATTTACTTCTCTAAAGTCGAGACTAATGTAGAAGGCCTCTGGATGACAAAGTTGCCCGATGATTGCAAGCTGAGAGCAATCACTGAATCCCCCAACAATGTAGATATCCTTCAGGAGGGTCTATATCAGACAAATGATTGGTGCGAGAATCATGGCCTAAAGCTAAATGTGAAAAATGCATTATCATACCCTTTCAGAAGTCAAATACCCCTGCAAATTACAACATCAGTAGCACACCCCTAAGTATAGACTCAGAGGTGAGAGATCTAGATACACAGATAGATAGTATCCTGAACTTTGATCACCATGTGTCAACAGTGGTGAGGAGGTCCTTCTAAAATTAAAGGTATGGCATTCAGATCTAAGGAAATTATAGTCCCGCCGCATTCATATTTAGCCTACATTAGACCAGCAATCGAGTGCAATGTGCCATTTGGTATGTACTTGACTAGGCACTTACAGCAGCTGCAGTGCCCTCAGAGGTACCTCACAAAGAAAATACAGGGTGTAAAGAACATGTTGGGAGGGTGGCTTAATGGCTAAGGTGTTTGCCTTACAAACACAAGGTACAGGGTTTGAGTCTCACAAGGGATAATTGGCTAGGCTTAAAATGGCTCGCAAGGGCAGTTAGCTTGGTACTAAACTATGAACTATGAACTATGTCCCATGTGGATAGAATAAAAGCCCTATTCCTTTCCTCTGTCTCCTACCAAATATTAAGGGGTAACCTATGCCTGATTTACAAGGCACTCACAAATCCAGCACTGATGGAGTTGCTGCACATACGCAAGTCAAACAGCTTGAGGGTCTCCTGATCTAGACATATAAACTTAGTGACTCAAACAAAGCATGCAGGAGAAACAGATATGTGTCTCAGAGATTGCCTCTCCTTTGAAACAAGGTTTGTATTCATGTTAAGCAGAGCCCTTCCCTGGCCCTCTTCAAATGCAATATGGATCAATGGATGGGGAATTGCAAATTCACAACTGGAGTAGCACCTGTGTCCCTTATGGACAGGGCAATCTATAACATACTCAAGGCATAGGCACAAATCTGTGCCATCCTCTTGTCCCTAATGGCCATATATTGATTAGAATCAGGTTATACTGGCTATGCTTGTAAGGAATCTTAAGCTATTAGCCTAGTAAACGCCTATGAACCTATGGAACAGTGACATCTTTGGACCTAGATGTCATACCCTTGCTTATAAGTTGCACAAAATTGTAGGATTTTCTTATTACTGTAGTCTCATGATAGTGAAAGACCAAGTCATTGTCTACATGTGTTCCTAAATCCTGACCAATGGGTGTAATCATAGGGTGCATTACCAATGTAGTAATTTATAGGGATGACCGCCTTACTGAAATATACTATTACGCACTTCTTGGAATTGAGTTTCAGAGTATGACTCTGGCACCATTTATTAGACCTAGATGCTATACCCTTGTTTATAAGTTGTACAACATTGAATGATTTCCTTACTACTGTAGACACATTATGGTCAAAGGTCAAGTCACTGTTAACATGTATTCCCAAATCCTTGACAACTAGTCTAATCTTAGGGGTATATTATCAATGTAACAATTTGCAGGGATGGCTGCCTTACTGAAATATAATATTATGCACTTCTTGGCACTGAGTTTCAGACTGTGACTCTGGCACCAGTTATTAGTCTGTGTCAGGCCTCCCTGGAGGGTATTTGTGTGATGGGGGATTCAATAACTGTGCCTAGTTTGCAATCATCTGCAAGCTTGGTCAGCAAGAGGCCTTTGACATTAGTCTTAACTTTGGAGAAATAGATGCCAAATAGGAGCGGCCCCAGCACTGAGCTCTGGAGGACTTCATTAGTGACAGGCCTTTTTCTGGAGGTAGACTCCCCTATCCTAACTTATTGTGTCCTATCTGTGAGCCAGATGGGTACCCAGCAAATAGTATAGAGGTTTATATCTAATTTAATGAGTTTGTCTACAATGCTTAAGTGGGTATTGTGTTGAATGGCTTGGTCATGCAGCATTACCCCATTGGTAAGGACTAGGTCAAAGATGTTGATGTCCTTAGTAGTCACATGGACTAGCTGGTCCATGGCATTTGTGATGGCAAAGTCCAGGAATCTTTGGGCCTGCAGGTTTGTGGTTATGTATGATTTCCAGTTTATGGTGGGGTAGTTGAAGTCACCCATGAGTATGGTGGGGGTTGAGTAGACAGTGACTCCAGTTCATTTAAGTATGGGGTGTGGATTTCCTTGGTCATAGTGAGGGTCATATAGCTCACAAAGATGTTGTATGGAGCTTTGCTTATGGTGAGTTGTATGTGCAGAAGCTCAAATGTGTCATATTGTTTGACCAGCCTTGAGGTGTGTCTATTTGTGATGTAACTAGAGACACCTCTGCACTTTGTCCATTTCTGTACATTAGCTGGTCTCAGTGTGTGGAAGACATTATAGCCCTGCACTGGTGTTGTGCCCGTCATGGCTTTAAATCATGTCTCAGTAACTACACACACATCTATATTCTCCAGAGTGAGGAGAACTTGCAGAGAATGGAGTTTCTTTTTTAGGCTCTTGGCATTTTGCAGTATCAGCTTTAGAATATCCATGGTTGTTTTAGCTATGTTGGATGCTTTATCAGAAAGCAGCAGGCTCAGATGAGGTCACAGCAGATATGATATAGATGTTGGGTGAGATAGGGGAAAAATGTCTCCTGATGGTACTCATAGGAGTATGGAGAGAAAGACATATCCCACATGAATGGAGAATAAGCATACTAGTGCCAGGGTTCAAAAACTAAGGGGACATTCACAACTGTGGGCTGTACAGAGGTATCAGATTCCTAATACTCTACATGAAAGTTCCAGACAGGGTGAGTGATAAAAAATACACAGATTAGTTGAGGTAAGTTAGGAAATGAGCAGTTGGGATTAAGATCAGGATACAGCACAACTGACCTAATGTTTGCAGTGAGATAGACACTTGGGAAGAAGCTATAAATGAGGAAAGAGTCCAACTGGACATTCCTCGACTTGGAGAAAGCATATGATAAGGTCCCAAGAAAGCTGATTTGGGCAGTCCTGTGGTGGTTCAAAGTCTCAGAAGCATTGGCAGAATTAGTTCAAGCTATGTACAAGGACCTAATGACTCAAGTATGAACAGTGTTCATTCTTACAGAGGGGTTCCCACTGGGAGTGGGTGTGCATCAGGGTTCATCTCTGAGCTCACTCCTGTTCGTACTGTTTATGGACTACATTAACAAACAGGTCATAGGGGACAGATCAACAAAGTTGCTGTATGCAGACAATGTGGCATTACAGGCAGACTCTGAACATGATTTCATTAAAAAGTAGGGGAATGGAATGCAAAACTGAAGGTATATAGGATCAAACTGAGTACAGACAAAACAACTGTAATGGCAGCAAATGGGGGAAATCAGAAGAAGCTAAAAATGGAGATAGAAGGGAAAATAGTGCAACAGCTTCAAGTGTCTGAGAGGGGTGGATGAGGAGAAGGGAAGTCTGAATGAGGGGGTCAAAGCTAGGGCACAGAGTGTCAGGTGTAGTGTATGACAGAAGATTGCCAAAGAAGCTAATAGTTAAGGTGTACAAAACAGTGGTATGACCAGCACTACTGTATGTCCCAGAAACCTAGGCAGTAAAGGCAGAGCATTTGAGGAAGCTAGACATGATGGAGATGAAGTGTCTGAGATGGGTGGCAGGATGCACACTGCGGGACATATGAAGAAATAAGGAGCTCAGTGCAAAAGCCAAAGTAGCTCTAATTGCAGACAATGGCAAAGAAAGCAGATTATGGTGGTTTGGGCACCTGTGCTGAAAAGCAGAAGACAAACTGGTGAAGAAGATTTGGGACAGACATGACGAAGGCAAGAGGAAATGAGGTGACAACTGCAGACCATCCCTGGGGAAGCAGTACATTCTATGACCACATCATGTATGCCCATATGGAATATGACTGAGTCATACTGGTGCTTTTGGTTCAATTACTTGACTGAGTGCATGATCTAGCAGATACTGGCCTGTGATAGGCAACTGACTGTAACCCTCTCCTTGCTCAGCTTGGTGAGTTGAATATCAGTGTGTCTCACAATGGAGTCACCTATGGACAAAATATTGGATTCTGATATTGTCTGTCTTATTGACTTAGATGCTGAGATGCTATGAGATGTAGCCAAATATGTCACGGTAGTTTTTTTTTCTTCAGTAGCGTGTTTTGCAGGTTGCTGAAGATAATTATTGTAATTTCTGAGGCTCAGAGGCCTTTGAGATATAGGTAGTGTACTTTTAAGAGCTTCAGCGTAGATGTGCTTGTCTCATAGTTTGTTTGGCAGGTATTGTATGTTGTGTATCTCTGACAACCAGTTTGGAAGATCTAGGAGTTTTATGTGAGAGCTTTGTCTCCTGAGACAATGACACTTCACACATATTGTATTAGATTGTTTGAGAATTAACTGGTCAGAAAACATGGGACAGTTTCTACATTGTCTCAGGATGCCCTATTCTATCAAACTGGTTACAGGGGCAGGAGGAGAATGCAGATCCATAGTTTCAAGGATCTATTTAGTGTGTATCAGTGGGAGTGGTGTCGGGGAGATATTAGAGTAAGGCTGTGATTAGTGATTAAAAAAAAAACCTCTTGGTTCTGTGCTCCATTTGCATGTAATCACTGCAAAGGGGAATTAAGGCTGTGTGTAACAGATTTACTTGTATGCTAGTTGGGTAAGAAATACAATCTAATTCCAATCTTGTAATGCAGTGTTCCTCTTCGTGTGAACCAGATGGAAGATAAGCAGCTCCTTACTCAGGAACTCATAGGAGCTAGTTTTATAGGGAATTGAAGATTCTGAGTACCTGCATTTATACAGGACAACACCCACTGCTGCATGAAGTTTGGCTTTGCACAAACGACTTTATACAGATAGAAAAACCAGGAAACAAGCAAAATCATCCACCAGCCAATCAGACCACAAACATACTTTGAGGTTTTTTGGTGATTGTCAGCATAGAAGAAGACCAGCCTACTCTCTACTATCAACAGATGGCACACCTAACTTTTCAAGATTTAAGTCACTGAAATTAAGCCTAAAGTTCAGTAAATAACCAAGTTAAAATTGTAAACCAAACAGACAACACTAAGAGTCAGGCGGAAGTGCAGGAACTCTATAGATGAGAACAATGGCAACAAAACAAAAACACTTTAAAGTAGGCAAGAGTGCAAAAACTGCAAATAATGCACAAATATTACAGCATTACTAGTTTGTTTCCAGACAAAGTACAACAAAGCAATGTAAAGTAATTATTTAGCTGTTGATGACTCTGGGTATAGCTCAACAATCAAATTCAGAGACAAAAACAACAGGACTTAAAAGTAGCTAAAAGTGCAAAAACTTTGCACGTAAAGCACAACTACATCAGTAGGATTTGTATAGTTCTCAAGATAAAGTGCTAAACAACATTGAAAAGTATTTATATACTAGAAGACTGATCTGGATTCAGCAGAAAGCCTCATAAATCAATGGCGTGGTTGCCCTGTGCTGGCAGGCTCTGGAATGACTTAGGATCCATAGGTAAATGTTAGGTAATCAGTTTGCACACTATTATGCACATAGCTAACAAGCAGACAGTGACCAAAGGTGAGAATCAAACCTTGTGTCTGTGAGGTAAACAACTTAATCATCACGCCAAACCCTGACAGATAATTAAACTGATATATCAGCTGTTGCAGGAATACCAGAATATGTGCTTTAAATGTGGCCCATTTTATGAAGGAACTGTCTTGATGTCTGTTGAATTCCCAACATTCTAACATTCCAAGTTCAGTTATATGGAAATATTTATCAAAAATGTTATTAATTCTCACAGCAGTCTTGGGAAATCAATAAAATGCCTTGTAATGTGATAAATACTAAAGAATGATTCAAAAGTGACTCAGGTTGAATTGTGTGTCATGATAGAATCATACATAAAGAAGTAGTCAAATGTGGCTAACCGCTTGTGTTCAAGGTGTATGACCTGATAAGGAGAGAGACTGATAATTCTAAAAATCAGTCATCAGGTCATGCACTTTCCAGAAGTCTAATAAAACTTGAAATGAACTTTAATCCCACAGTAGTTAGTTGGATATTGATATTAACGCTGAAATCACAACCTAAAATATTTGAGCTTGGGATAAATTGTTGAATACATTCACACAGTTTTGAAAGAATAGAAATATAGCAAATAAAAGGGGCAGAAACTGAATCAATTATTAATTGCAAACCGTCAAGCAAAAACCCTTAGTAAAATTATTTTACCTTGGTTGCCTTCGTATCTATCCAGCACTTTCATATTATCATTGTTTACAATGGCAGCTGCTTCTATTGACTTGTTATCCTTGCAATTATTAAATGTTAGGTTAAACATTGAACAATTAGATAACAAGTGGTATTTTTCTTAAAGGAAATGTACTTCCTGGAAACAACTGATATCTGAACTAAGAAAAGTAAATATTTCTGTAGAGTTCTCATTTTTACTGTGATTGAAACTATTCCTATTTAGCGAAAAAAAAAAAGAATCACCATATGATTTGAAGAAAAAAATCATACCTTATGTCTATATACTCAAGTGTGAGAATACAGACATCTGTGCAGTTACCTAGACACGTAATACATGCTTGGGTCTACTTCACTTTGTCGAAAACCGTAATCATTGAATAACATTGTCGAAGCCTCAGTCCATTGAATGTGCATTTAAACAAAAATTTTCCCCGGGGAAAAAAAATGCTTGGCCAACCAAGCGAGCATCACAAAAATAATAAAATTTAAAACCCACCCAGGAGCTGCCGTCCCCCTACCCCCAACTAAATATACCAACTCCCAGGTCATACTACAGTGGGGAAAAGGGCAAATTCCCAATGACGGCCCACTGTGTCTTTTCCCTGGGAAAATTTCTGCTTAAATGCACAGTCGATGGACTGAGGCTTCAATGAATAGGTTTCGATAAAAAGGTATTACACGATTAGGGTTTTCGACAAAGTCGCTCACCACCTTACCTTTACTTAGCTGTCCCAGAGATCTGTTCAATGTTAGCAACTGCATGTTATTAATAAGATACTATAATATTATTTTGGAGTTTAATGCTTATGATGTTGTAATGCTAGTGACTGTGTTGTGTTTTCTCGTCGTACACTATTAGTGACTGGGTTATAGCCTTGTAAGGAACTTATTGCTACTTACCCATTAATATAATTAACTAGACAGTCATCATAGGCTTGAATGCTATTTCTGATTAATGCTAGTGACTGAGTGCTGCCCGCTGCATATCTCATCTAACAGTCTATACTCTATATCTAACAGTCTATACTCTATATCTATTCTTCCTGCTAGCCTAGACTGTCCGTTGCTGTAAGCTTATCTGTACAGTTTTTTCTACTGATCGTTCACCATAACTTTTGTCCTGTACAGAATTGCTACCTACTGTGTGTTTCCCCCCCCACTTACTACTCTCTTTCTGACCCTCGTTATGTTCTAAGTCTACACTTTGTGTAGGTTTCTACATTCCAATTGCAGTAACACTGTCTCTCCTATCTCCAGTGGCCCAATCACCACCTTTCTACCTCAAAAAAACATTTTCCTTCCAATTATTATTCACCCACTTAATACTCTAGTACTTTGCCACTTTGGAATAAGTCTGTGTGGCACAGACAAACCAGATATGGGTGCTGTATGTGACACCTGAATGTTGGGAACAAACATTTATCATGAAGCTATAATCATACTGCTTAACTTCTTAGACCAAGAAATCTAGGCAAAGCCTAAAATAATGAGGGGGCAGAGGCCCAAAATAGGGACAATTTTTGAATATTACTCTTCGAGAGTTGCTAGAATAACACAATTTGTGTTAACATGCATTTTCTGAAGAGTAATGAAGTCTGAAACTCAAATGTATGTCATTATTTAGTGACTTCAATCTTCAGTGATTTGTCAGAAAACCTCACTTTTTTAAGGAACAGACCAAAAACATGAGGCAAAAATCTGGGCATTCTGTGAAAATCTCGAAAGCTGAGAGGTATGGCTTTAATGGTTACATACCACTTGTATACAGATGGAATAGAATTAATGTCTGTTATAACAGGTGGCAATATCACCTGTGCTGGGTGCCAAGATTGAAATACTGATGCAATTTATGGCACCAGCGATGGAAGGAATGCCTGCCATATAGTGAAGCACCTGTATTAGAGGTGGCCTTCTTGCACCATTCTGAAGTACATAGATTAAATCCTCAGCATTGTTTTTTATTTTAACACCCTGCTTGTAGATCCATGTGATACAATAGTGGTATCTCCAGTGTATCTGAAATGTGTCAGTGGTCAGGACACTGACTGCCTTCATTATCATGGCTTTCATTGGTACTGCATATCTATCAGCAAGTATGCTCTTCTGTATGACATTGTTGGTCAAACAACACAATATCCTTATGATACTAATCCAGATGCTCACAAGTGGTGAGCACTGTTTACTTCAATTCGACACAATAGTGATGCTGTCTGACTTGATAGCACATCTGTGTTGGAGCTGGTAGCACCAGTTATGGAGCTGCCACAACCATCCCCACAATGACAATATGTGCTTAATTCAGATTAACAGAGCTTTGTTTCTAAGTGATTTGTCATCTAGGCCACCTGGATTTTCAATATTGGTAAATGAATTACAACACCTCTGAACTTTTTTGTAACTTTAATGAATTTGAATGTGCTCATTTGCATATGAGTCACACACTAAAATGTACTTTCTGAGTCGGTCAGTAGCTATAGTCCTGCATCCTGATTTCTCTGAATCATGCAAACCTCATTACCCTAGTTTTTGATGTGCATCATCATTGTTCAAATCATCATTGTTCAAATCATCATTGTTCAGTGGCTACCACATTTCTGAATCCTGTGCTTTAATGTTGATAGTTAACATTGATCTAACCTGAAATTCCAGTTTTATTAGCAAGTTTGACACACAATGAATTCTCTTTGGTCTCAGAATATTATCTAACTGAAGCAAATATATTAATCTTTATGTTATGTTGTTTACCTTGTTTTTGTAGCCTTCTGCTTTTGGACCACCAAGTCTGTTGGGTGTTTGTGTCCATTCATTCCTCATCATTAGGGTGACAGTAGACTGTGGGTGTGGCTATCATCCAGGCAGGCATCAGAGATTTTCTCTTTCTCCAGCCCTAACCTTTTCCCTGGTGGCTTATTTGTGAACTCATGCGTACAGGTGCTTGAAATGCCTTCCTTATACATGTAAACATTTCTACAGACACTTTCCTTAAAGGCTGCCATGTGGAAGGAGATTGGCAGACCAAAGCCCATGTCTCTGATTTGCATAGCTGTCTGGATTAGGTGCCAGCAATGCAATGGGCCAAACCACCTCTGCCCCCCTGGATGAATGAAGTCACCATTAGCTTCTCACTCCCACCCTCCATTATTGGCTGTTCCAGTGTCCAGGTTGCTAGTCAATCCCACGCCATCTGTGGCACAGTCTGAGTGTTATCTCTCTGTGCCATAGAGATGGCTGTAGACAAAGACATAAAGCTTATTTTTCCATTTTAAAATATCTTTAACCATTAAGTCAAGTTACTGAAGAAGATGGTATTTTCTTGATTTAAACTGTTTGAGGATTCTTTTCCCTTAGGATGTAGCAATGAATTATGAAAGGTTTATATCAAACACTAAAAATAGAATACATTCTATAAAAAATGTTTTGTGTATAGGCTGCATTAATTACACCAGCAGTTATCTCAGAAGAGTTTGGCATTATATATAAACCTTTGACCTTACTTACTTTAAGTCCTACTGCATAATATTTTACAAGTTAACTTGGCAGTTGATGTGTAATGAGCAACATTTCAGAACAGCATTAAAGATATACCAGGATCAAGAATGCAGCTAGCATTAAATGTTGCTAGTTTACTTTAAAAGGACTGCATGACAGGTATGAGTTATTCTGTTCAGGCATTTTCTAGAATTGGTAGGAAAGATGGTGTTGTTTGGGAAGAAACTTGTTACGACGCTGAGACATGGATATCTATGAAATGCACGGTGGGTCTGATATTTTAATCATTGCATTGTCAGACCTTGATCTAATCTGTTTCAAAAAATATTTCTTCCATGAAATACTTATTTGTCTGCTTCACAATATGGTACAGTTAGTAAGGAAAAGACCTAATTTCAGCACAAAAATTTATTTTATTTTATTTTATTTTACATTTGTTGACCGGGCTAGTCTAGCTGGACAAATATCCGTTTTCAGTAGAGGCCCGGGGAGAAAAGCTCCAATTACAAGAAGTAAACAATCATTGACAATAAAAATATTAAGCAAAATACAATAAGTACAAAGGTGGACTTATGTATAAATTAATGGAAACAAAAAGAAAGCAGAACAACAATTTTTCAGAAAATAGTTGGTTAATAATAAAATTACAAGGTAAGCAACATTCAGCAGTTAGATACAAAAAAAAATTCAAGATGTGATAACATGGTGGAGGGAAGAAGAAAAATGTTAGAGACATTCTCAAAGATAAGACTGTCAAAAGTTAAAAAAAAGTTGTTTAGAGGGACAGTTGGGCAAGGGGGGAAAGTTGGGAGTAGTGGAGAAGTAATTTCAGTTAGGATTAGCACAAGGACACAGCCATTGAGTTTTAAGATGTTCTTTGATATGTCTTTTGAAAAGGGATGTAGAGTCTATGTTTGTTATTTCCTGAGGTAGTTGATTCCAGATTTTCCCGACAGAATTTGAAAATAATGAGTCCCCAGCTTTATTCTTTGGTTTGGTTAAGGCTACAAGGAGTTTATTAGCTGAGCGTAGTGTGGCTAGGTTTTTATAAGGTGAAATCAGTTTTGTAAGGCTAGGGGTAGCATCAGGATAGTAAAGGGTCTTATGAATGATAATTAATTGTTGATAGAGTAAGTGGTTGTTGAGTTCTAACCAATCTAGTTGCTTGAGGTTAAGACAATGGTGGGTTCTAAAAGGGGTAGCAGTAATGAAAATAGTAATACTATTGTAACAGGTAGAAAGTTTGGTGATGTTATTTTTAGACAAGTTTGTATATATAGCAGAGGCATAGAAAAGGGTGGAGATCAGGTGGGTCTGGGCCACTGTTTTTCTAGCAGTTGGGGTAAGAAAGGGTTTAATTCTGTAGAGAGTACCGATTTTTTTGTTAACTGATTTAATGGTGTTGTTAATGTGGTCATCAAAATTAAGATGGTTGTCAATAGTTACACCTAATAGGCGAGTGGTCATATCTGGACTAATACAGGTAGCGTTGTTAGAGGAGATAGTGAAGAAAGGTGTTGGTGATTTGTGTGTAGGGGTAAAGAGAAGAAGTTTTGTTTTTTTGGGATTAAGAAGGAGGGAGTGTTCCATAAACCATTTTTCTACATTATGGAAGACTGTTTGAGTGAGGGACTGGAGGGAGGAAACATTATTAGCAGCACAGATTAGAATTGAGTCATCAGCATATTGAATGCAGGTGGCTTGGGGTATATTCAGATGAAGGTCATTAATAAATAAAGAAAAAAGAAGGGGACCTAGGATTGAGCCTTGTGGAACCCCAATGTTTACTGGAAGTAAGGAGGATAGGTTGTTGTCCCATAGCACTGCCTGTTGCCTATTTTGGAGGTAACTCCTGAACCATTGAAGAGTTTGTGAGCCAAGTGAATAGAGATTTAGTTTGTCCAGAAGTATATTATGGTTAACCATGTCAAAGGCCTTTGACAGGTCTAGGAATAGTGCTGATGAGAAAAGAGTGTTGTTCCTATTATTATTTATGGCATCAGAGAAGGAAAGGAGGGCAGTTGTAGTACTGTGGGAAGGTCTAAAACCATGTTGACTATTGGCTAGAAGTTTGTTTTGTAGAAGGTAGTTAAGAATTTGTTTATGTATGCATCTTTCCATAATCTTTGCTAATGGGGAGAGTAAGGCAATAGGGCGAAAGTTTGAGAGCTCAATAGAGGAGCCCCCTTTATGTAGAGGTATTATATGAGATATTTTCCATAAGGTGGGGATTTTTCCTTCAGAGATAGTCCTATTAATAAGAATGGATATGGGGTAGTAAATAGCTTTTGCAGCAATTTGTAGGTATTCTGATGGGAGTTGGTCAGCGGATGGGGTGCAAGGTTTAAGTTTCTTGAGAAGCTAATAAATAAGGGATGAAGGAACTGGTTGAATGTGAAAGGCATTAGATGAAGTGTTAGAGGTATTAGGTAAGGAGGTAGTAGAAGAGGGTAATGAATTAGCTAGGGTTTGAATGGCTTCTGTAAAATACTTGTTAAAGGCATCTGGGATCAGGGTGGAGTTGTTGAGGTTAAAGCCTGAAGGGGTAGGAGTAGTTGAATGTCCTGGTTTAAGAAGTTTGTTAATACCTGTCCAGAATTTTTGGGGGGATTGTTGATTAGTTTGTTGAAGGTGAAGATAATATTCCTTTTTATCTGAAAGAGTATCTTTCTTAGTGGCATTTCTTAATTGCTTAAAGAGTAGGTGATCAGATGTACATTTGGTAGTTCTCCATTTAGCCCAAATTTTGTTTCTAAGGAGCATTTTTTGTTTAGTTTGCTTAGTAAGCCACGGGGCTGATTTTGTTCTTATCCTAGTAGAGCGAATGGGAGCATGATAGTCAAGGATTTGTAGAAAGTTGGTATTAAAGTAGGCCACTGCTTCGTTTAGTTCGAGGGTAGTCATTGGAGACCAGTCACTTGCTTTCAATTCAGTCAGAAATTTATCGGGGTTAAAGAATTTGTTTGAGCGAGACACCTTTAGTTTATGGGTAGTTGGGTTATGTGATTTTTGTCTAATAACATATGTGAGCATATGGTCACTAATATTATCGGGAAGAGTTCCTGGAGAGTACTTGTTTGGGTGGTTATTAGTAAGGATTCAGTCAAGAGTTGTTTCTTTTTTTGTGGGTTTATGGATTCTAGTTGGAGTGTTTATTAATTGAGAGAAGCCATAAAGATTTATATGGCTGGTGGGGTGCTGGGATGAACAGGTCATCCAGTCAATGTTGAAGTCACCAAGTATTATGGTTTCCTGAGGTAGTTGGTTAGAAAGTGAACTAAGTAAGTTTTCTAGAATATGAGTATTATTTCCAGGGGGAAGGTACATACAAATTAGATAAATCGATTTGTTGTTGTTAATGTTTAGCTTGATAGATAATATTTCAGTTTTGGAGTCTAGTGATGGAAGTTCATTATAGAGGGTGATTTGGAGATTAGATTTATAGATAATAGCTACGCCTCCACCTTTCTTCCTTATGCGGTCACATCTAAGTATATTATAGCCAGGAGGGGTGATTTCCTGATCTTGAATAGAGGGTTTTAGCCAAGTTTCGGTAAGACATAGTATGTCGAATGCATGTAAGTCAAGAAGTGAATGGAGGTGATGAGTTTTGTTATTTAAACTTCTTATATTAAGTTGTGCTATTAGTAGGGAGTTGGCTGTTTTAGTACATGATGATGTTGTCAGTGAAGTAATATTATTTAGATTAAAATTATTATTAGTATAGGGACCAGGGTTAGGATGAATATCTCCATGTAGGAGGAGGTTGTGCTGGGAAATAACATGGAATTTAAGGGATTTTGGTGAGTTGTATAGATTCTTTTTGTTGAGGTAGAATGATATATGAGTTGTTCTGTGGTATTTAGGAAGTAGAAAGTTAGAGGAACAGGTTATGTTACTATGAGTGAGGGTATTGAAAAAAGAGGTTGGTAAAGTTTGTTGGAGGTGAAGGTTTTGTTCATGTAAAGTGATATTTTCAAAGAAGGTACAATAATAGGGTATGGATAGGGAGGCTATAGTAGTGGTAAAGAGTAGGATATATCTGCAACATTTCAGAACAGCATTAAAGATATACCAGGATCAAGAATGCAGCTAGCATTAAATGTTGCTAGTTTACTTTAAAAGGACTGCATGACAGGTGTGAGTTATTCTGTTCCCTTAAAAATAATTAGCATATTATTAACTCAGCTGTATAATTCTGGTTGCTGAAGTGTGGACATATAATCTAATGCACGTTCAAATTCTCTGATGCTAGAAGGACAAAACGGTAATAATTTGTTTTCTCCCCACTAGAAAACTAGCATGCAAAATCCAAAAGCTTTGCTAAATGATATAACCCATGTTTATTCAAAAAAGCAATGATTAAATTTAGCAAGAAAAATCTTAGGCCTCTATGACTTCACCACAACTTACTAAGTCATTTAATGTTGATATAGCAGATGAGGAAACGTTCTGTACATTTTTGGATGAACTCTGAGTTAGTTGTAATGCGAGTCAGACATTTTGTCCAACACTAGATGGCTGAATTACATTATGAGCTGAGACAAGAAGTCTGATGCTAAAACATCTAATGAGGCTTTCTTTTTTTCCTTTCAAAATGGAATAAATTAATTGATTATTATGTTAAGAAAGAAGTATTGGGTGGGGGGGGGGGGTCAGCTTTCTGCATGGAGGATGTGTATGGAGGTTTTGCTACCGCCAATCTGTGTTTTTTGCCTTTGGCCATCTTCTCTTGGCTGTTTATATAATTCAGCTCTTGGTGTTCATTTCAAAAATCCTAGAGCCAGCTTTAATATTTTGTAACGATTGTGTGACCCCATATATCGGCTTTCATTGGGCAAATATGGTCTATATTTTGTTTTTTAACCCAGAAATAATAGCTCATTACAAAGTTGAAGCAGAGGCATATTTCTGATTTACTTGTGGAGAGCATGTAACAAATATCTGCTATATTTGCTGATTTCATTCATGCGCCTCATATTTTATCAAGAGCTACTGAAACACTTAAAGAGTATATTTGGTAAAGACAGTCCCTCTTCTCACACAGAGGTAGGTAGGTGCATGTCTTCCCTTACATTTTGTTCTACTTGCCTGTTACAGCTTTAACATACATAAAAAGTCATTCCTCACAGTCACGTTTCCGCAGATTCAGAAATGGTGGAATGAAACTAGAGCCATAAGGATTATTGAATGGACAACTGCATGAATCAGGCATGCACAAATAAAACTGAACCGATATAGAAAAAATTGTGTTTTTTCTTGCAAAATAAAGTCTTTGATTTGTAGGTTATGGGGAAAAGAGCTGATAACCATTTTCATGCTAAGACACTGTGAAATTAATCCGATCAAAGCAGTTCTCTGCTGTTGTGTAAACAATGAATGATTTATTAAAATTTTTTTCACTAAGAAATCATATATTGAATAGCTAAGCCAGATGTGACTTATATGTTATATCACATTAGATTTAAGATCACCATTACATCTCTTATTGCGTAACTGGGAAGGTATATTGTATGGCATGGAACAATCTTTTAGAAGTACCAGTTTTGCTATGAAGATGAAATGTCTAGAAAAGAGAATAAGAAAAATGTAGGTCAACATACTGAGAAAATGACAGGAATAGAACCATTTTCTGTTTAGTTGCTTTTGCTGTAATAGGAATAGAATAGTAGAGAAAGGGTTGTGGCATGTGACAGGTCCAAATAATTAGTCTGATTAACAAATGCTTTATATTAACCCTATGTTGGAATGTCACCCATACAAGAGAGATGAAGCAACTTCTGCATGATTTATAATGCTTTCCACATGTAGTCAAACACAAATGCATAGTATGCATGGTATACTTTTTTGTTCCCAGGAGAAGGTTAGACAGCTTGTTATAAAATGGGGTGAAATCAAGGTGAAGTTAATAGTAGTTGTCACATGATGTGTCATAGAGCCGTGATGCTCAGACCTCAGGAAAATTTGTTCAGTTTTTCATTTGAAGGTATTATATGTCCCTGGCATATAACCTACTTTTGCTTTTATTATTTTTTTAATTTTATTCATTTGTTATTGGGGATGTTGTAATGCTCACTGAGTGCAAATTGCATAAGGAACTAACCACCCAGCAGGTGAAACTAACTCCCTAATCACTAATTTCCATAGAAAATCACTGCCAATGCAGCCTCTAAGAGCACCTGATTAATTTCTTTTGAGAGTTTTTTTCTCTGTTCTTCATGTTTGTACAGTGCTGGAGTTGGTATATACAACTGGGGATGGGGATAGCGTACAGGGGCTTCCTCCCTGCAAAGAATACTTACAGTTAATTTTTTTCTTGGGATGATCAGTGATGTGGTTCCCAAGTTGTAACTCACTCAGTAGGCACAAATATCTGTTTTCGGGATTGATACAGGTGCACAGATCTTGACTTGATTAGATTTTCACAGAATGTAAGTTGATGCAGGGTCAATCAAGTTCAAGTTTATTTACCTGTTTATTCTTTGTTGACCAAGTTAGTTGCACTAGGCTAGTAGCCTCCTTGCAGGTGAGACCCAAGGAGGCATTTATAGTGCTAGGGGAAATTTGGGCAGAGCATCTCTTCAGCAGGTACCATAGGATCTTTTATATCTACTTGAGCTGTCAGCAGCTCAAGCAGATGGGACCCACAGTGTAACATGTCATCGAAAGGACAACACGCTCAGGAATGCAACAACCCCCAGTGCTGCAATCACCTGGAGTGCGAATAGAACCCACAGCCTTCTGGTCTTCCAGCACCAAAGGCAAGTAAGCTACTTGTTATTCCACTGGCAATATAGAGTTTACAAGTTAAAACTTTTTAGAAACTCATTGTGTCATTCTGAATGAGACCGCCAGACCCCAATGGATCTTTTTGGACTTCCTACATAAAAGAGTCTGCTGACCACACTGAACTTGACAGACAAAATAACTTTTTAACAAATTATTTGGGCTTCAGTAATGAAGGTAATGGCAGTTTTACCACCACAGCAGGAATTTCTTCCATACTACTATTTTTTTGTTTACATGGGGCCCCTGGCACCTTGCAGTGTTATACCAATATCATTTAACACCATCATTCTCTGTACAATTCAGCTTATTTTGATGATGTCTTCATCTTTCCTGACTAACAAACAGCAACCGCAGCTCAGTCACATTCACTGCAAACACATTTCTTATTCCCTCTAAGAAAAGGGCAAGGGAGAGAGAGGCCAAATTATTTTAATTTAAGTGGACATTCTGTTACTGATTCTGATAATATTATTGAAGAAGCAGTAGTCATCTCTTCCCATATTTAAATTAGGAGACATGTCTGTTTCTTCATTTGACTTAGCAGTAGTAATGTAAGATTTGTCCTTATTGTTGTTAAAAATTGACTCTGCATTGATTAACTTGTGTTAAGAAGGCACTGTGGGCAGAAGAATGTAATGAGGCCATTAGAGTACTAAGACATTACTTTATCCCCATGTTTTGCACAGCCCAGATTTTTTCAAATCTTTTAACCTTCATATCAGTGCCTCTGACACAGATATCAAAGCATTTTGTAAGAAAGGCATAGCAAAGAGGAATGCCCTGTAAACTACATCAATAGAAAAGTGTATTAGTGAGAGAAGTATTGTTTCACACCTTAGAAGAAGTGCTTAGGTATGAAATGAGTGACTATGACCTTGTAAAACTTTGGGCAGACAAGTCACTGTGGTGACAGGTTATAATCCACTATGATGCATTCAGTCAGTGAATGGCAAAAAGCGAGGATTAACTGGATTTGTACTTGAATTTACAGTCATAGTGCTTTATGTTCAAGTATAAAAAGCATAATTTGAGTACACGAGTGCAGATCTTTTTGTGCTATGGTACAGGTAGTTACAGCAGTAATGTTTTCTTCTTCTGCAGAATAGTATTTGGCTAACTGGAAAGACTAAGCACCCCTGTCTAATTACTCGGTGCCTGTCAATTGAACAACAGTGCATTTATCATGTGCTGAATGATCAAAGAAAGATGAGTGAAGCAACTTTTGATGACAGTGGAGTTTTCTTCTTCTCCGCTTTGGTGTGACCTCATAGTAGGTACATTTAAGTTTAGGGGTATGGGGGGTGTCCTCCCAAATGGATGGTGCAGGGGAGTTTGTCCCCTGCAAAAAAAAAATTATGCCCAAGGTTCGACAAAAGTTGTTTAACTTGTTTTTTTTTCAGCCATTTAGCACATGATACAAGTGCTGTCAATCTATCAGCATGTAGACAAAATTATCTTAGTTGGCATTAATTATCAGTTTCTACATTTCTGCATGTGCTTATCACTGCCAACCATAGCTCTCAACCTTCAGTCACCTAAATGTGGAACACATTGGGGTAGATTCAATAAACCCTACATGGTCCACTAAGAATCTAGGCACATTGTGGTGTGATGTGCACATGATAGTGCACAGTTTTGGATTCAATAAACAGGTAAATACCATGGCATGCTAATTACAGCATAAGCAGTTGAACTGTATGCTAATCAACCGAGCCAAGATGAAGGAGCTGTTCAACAAGCTATAAAGCAACCATGTAGACTCCATGATGGTTTTCCCTACGAATTCCAAAACCTATTGGAATACAGCCATGGAAAGGAGTCTACACAGACAGAATGTTAGGGGCTGCTGTTGTTTTAATTTGTGTGTATGTGCAACTAGCTGAAGACTGTGCTGCTACTCCTAATAAACCATGGGCAAGAAGGAGAAAAGTTTTTAGACCCCATTTAACTTATCACAATCTGCATGAGGTGGAAATTTTATAGTGCTACAAGGTGGATAGAGACACACTACAGGAACTCTGCAACCTCTGTCATCCTCAACTCAGACCAAGGGCAAACTGAGGGGGCCCAATACCAGTGTAGACAAAGGTATGTGTAGCACTTAGAATTTTAGCTACAGGAACCTTTCAGAGACCAACAGGGGACATGTTGTGGATGTCACTGGCATCAGCATCCAGGATTCTCCATCAGTTCCTGAATGCTATGCTCCAACATGCTAGTGACTACATACATTTTCCCTGTACTCCTGAGGAGAGGGCCACAAACATGCAGCATTTCTACCCTGTAGCACATTACCCAGATGTACTGGGTGCCACAGACTGTACATGTACAGAAATCAAGGAACCGCATGGGGAACAGGGAAGGGTGTGCATAAATAGAAAGGGCGTCCTCTCCATTAACTGTCAAGTCATGTATAACACTAAGGGAATCACCTTGAATGTGTGTGCTGGCAACCCAGACAGTTACCATGACTCACATGTCTGGCACAACTCCCAGCTGTACAAGATGTTCATTAGGGCTGATATCCCACAGGGTCATTTACTGGGGAATGCAGGTCATACACTGGAACCATGGCTGATTTCAATCATCAGAAATTCATACACACCAAATGAAGAATGCTATAATGAGGCTCAAACCAGAAATATCATAGAGCATGTCTTTTGGCTGCTGAAGTCGCACTTCCAGTGCCTAGATACATCTGGGGGAACCCTGCAGCATAATCCACGTACATCTACTGAAATCTTCACTGTCTGTGCCATGCTTCACAACCTCATCCTGAGAAAACAGCTTCAGCAGGATCAACAAGGGGAAGGGGCACACATCCCACCACCACTGGCAAGGTCACCACAGCAACATGAAGGTGAGGATTAAGAGGGAGAGTCAGCAGCTGCTATGGGTGTAGGCAGATGGAGACTTGTTCAATATGCCCTCTCACTGGCTAAGAGGCAACACAGCACATTCACTCACCACCTAAGGGGCTGAAACCTTCATACTATGTACATACATACAGTAACATTGATGCCAGGCAACGCTCACAACCTTTACTTACCCATGTAATGGCTGTGTACTCCTAGAATCAGACAGACTCAGCCCTGAACTAAAACTGTACCAACTGCTGGATTTACAAGGTAAGTGTTGAACCTGGAATATTTAAAAAAAATGTGTAATAATACAAATGAATGGCAGTAAAAGGTGGTTGATTTGCACAACAATGATTTCAACATGTGACATCAGTGACTTATGTGAATACATGTGTCCTATCAAGTAATAGGCCTCAGGCATTATAAATGTACACATTCATACCTCTCAAAAGCACTGATGGTCACCGAAATTCCTCATTTTGGACTTATACTTTTGTAGGGGCAAATCAGTAAAGACAACAGTTAGAAATTAATGACACAAATTTCAATTTCAGACTTCATATCCTTCAGAAAAAATATTAGAAATAGTGATCTAAAAACTGTTTGATTCTATTAGCTGCCTAACTTTGTAAGACCAAAATATTTAAAGAGTGTCTTTATTGTTCACCCTTTCTTCCACTTTTATTTACAGCTTGGTCCAGCTTTGTTGTTGTAAAAGTGTGGGAGGTATGTACACATTACAAAAACTTTTAAGAAAGCAGTACAATTAGCAAAACAGCATCACAAACACAGATATCCTAAGCACTAAGTCAGCTATGCACCCTGAGCATCAGACATAAAGCTTATGTATCCCTGAATCTAAAAGATAGAAAACAAGGCTATGGCATAGTTATCATCACTTGCACAGGGTGTTGTTTGTGTGTGTGCATGTGTGTGTGTGTGTGTGTGTGTGTGTGTGTGTGTGTGTGTGGAGGGGAAGCCTATGCTGACACAAAAGGTAAGTGAATGTGTGCGTGAGTAAGAAAAATAAACAGGCAGATAAAGTATGGCCACCGAGATAGAATGAGCTTTAAGCTGAACTATGTAACTGTTTTGTGTGTTTCTGTATGGCAACTACAGGTGAAATTGTTGTGTGAGTGTGCAAGAACACAGCCAAGCTCTGTGCTAGCTCTACGTCCTGGTATGTTGGACAAGTGTGAGACATGTATGGTAGAGGTGGCAGTTCATAGTCATCATACCTGTCCATGAGAACTGGCTCTGACAGGGGTTACATTGGCACATCCACGCCCAAAGTCAGATGCACTGCTGCTACTTGAATATGACTGATGTCTGCTGAATGAGCTCCCCTCTTGAGTATGCCCAGGACCATGACCTGCCATGTTTGGGTGTGGACACATCAACCACTGATGGAACACTGGAAGTAATGCCACTATAGGAGTGTGATCGGGCACAGCCACATCGGTAGTCATCAGATGATGTGGCTGTCCTATGCCCATGTGGATGCTGTCCCCCTCCCAGCAGTCATTCCCTCACAGACACCACCTGGTTCAATGTGTCATTCATCTGATCCATTGAATCGGCAACATGGTAGAGGCAGTCAGGCATGTCAGTCTGTGCTGCATCTACAACCCTAAGGATTTTTTTGGAGGCCCTATTGGAATGTTTTTGCACCTCCATGATGGCCTTAAATATATGTTGAGTGGCACAGAATAGCAGACCTCATCTAAGCAGCCATAAGAACCCTCCTGCGTGGCACCTGATGCACACTTTGACTATGGCCAGAGTCAACAGGCGCTGAAGTCGCAGTAACCACACTACTCTGATCGAGTGTCTCAACCTCCACCTATCCAATATCTGATGGCTTACTGGAATGGGTTGCTGTAGGTTTACTGGCTGTGTCTGATGGAATTACAGGGGATGGCTGAATGTCAACCTCAGTGTCAGATTCAACCTCTGCACCCTTGACTGTGCCTCTATTTACCCAGCACCATCAGCAGAGTCTGTCAATACTCTGACATCAGGTGGTAAGAGTCCTACTCTTCCACTTTCAGGATCACCTGTGATAATAAGCAACACACAAAGGAAGTAAATTAATAGCTGCATTACTACAGCTCAATATATGCTAACAAACTAACAGTGGTGCCACTATTATAGACAGTACAGAAATACACACACAGTCCTGACACCTGCATCACACATATGGATAAAATAAATATTTCTGTGAACTGCTCATCAGTACTGAAATAAAAATGTTTGCCTTACCATGTGCAGATGACTCCACACTTCCTAGGGAGGATGGTCCTGGAAGACGTTAAGTAAAAGGTAAGGACACCATCATCACAATTAACAATAACATAGGAGTGATACACTTTTTACCCTTTATATGTCCATTAACAATACATTTAACAAAAACTAGGATAACATGTCCACCCCAATCCCATGAGTAATGAACCAGAATGTGCAGTTTACTGTATCAGTCTATAACTTACTCCCCCCCCAAAAAAAACTGTGAAACAAACTTAAGTATTGCTGTCAATATTTGCTATACAAGATATATTTAACAAGTGATATAGGTAAGCCCACCTGGAAGCTCCTCCTGGGACATACCTTTCCTCCCTGAAAGAGCAGCACCAACATCAATTACATGCTGTTGTGCACTTTCCATAGAGCTCTCTGGATCCCTGACAGTGGACAGGAGCTCTTCATTTGGTGTCAGTTGTGGCTCTGTAACAGGCCCCCTGGTAGCCATCTGTCCATGAGCCACTGCAGCTGCTTTCTGCTCAGCCAGTGAAATCATGTCAGTGGCCCTATGGTGCACCTAATCATATGTCCTGCTGTTGCCCCCAACAGCATTGACATTGTACAGTATCTGTTGCCAATTTTGCATTCTTCCCAACATATCCCCATGGCCTCTCTCAAGCAGAAAGCAACCATGTCACCTAAATTCTTGGACAATGTCATCATTCTTGGTGTCATTCCTCTCAACTGTCCAGATTTTCTCAGAATGTCCAGATTTTTGACTAATATTTTTGGACTGTTCCTCATACAAATGTGGTTTTCTGACAAATCATTGAGGAATTAAGTCACCAAATTAAGGACAGTCATTTCAGTTTCAGGCTTCATATCTTTCAGAAAATGCATGCTAAAACAAAAACTTTAATTCTAGCAACTATCTAAATTTATAAGAGCTGCTGCTGTGTCTTTCGGCTTTTCCCGGTTAGGGGTTGCCACAGCGGAACTCCGCTCCACTAATGATTGGCAGTAGATTTTTACATGCCGAGTTGCCAGCTCTGACGCACAACCTTCAATGAAGGTACACCCATTCATGCATGTCTCCACACAGAAGACGCTCTAGCTGAGAATCGAACAGGACAACGTCTTACTGTGAGGCGACAATGCTATCTAAATTTATAAGAGCAATATTTAAAATTTGTCCCTGTTTTTGGGTCTTTGTCCCTCCATTATTTTTGGCTTTGTCCAGATTTCTTTAGCTAAGAGGTTGAGAGCTATGCTCAGGGTCACTGAAGGAGGATTTACAGGAATTGGGACGCTTGGGTGTCACAGTCAAAAGTGACATAAAACACAAAAGAAAGAAGGATACTACAAATAAATATCACATGAATAAAAGTCCTGCTTAGAAATAACACATAAGTAGTAGTTACTCAATATTACCCACTGGAGAAACAAAAAAACTTTCAGAATATTCAAATATAAAAAAGGATTCATGTGGTTGCAACATATCACAGTCACACACAAAGCAATATTGGATCCAAAACAACAGGCAAATTACATTTTGCCACCAAACAAAGGAATAAAACATCAGTGAACTGTTGTACATGCTTTCAAAGAAACTGTCTCAAAAATGTGTACACATTTACTACAAAACATTAATTTTTATATAATTGCCAGTTACCTCTAACTGCAGCCAGTGCTCCCCTAGTGGTGTCTATGGGTCATCCTAGATGGGTTATTGTGTCATTGACAATATAGGACATTTACATTTCGCTAAAATGGCAATAGAAGAGTGTAAAGAGAAACAGTTGTAACATTAACACTTGTGATGAAAGTTAATAAGGCTGTGCATCTGAGAAAGTAAAATGTCCTGACAAAAATGCCTATGCCATCTGTAAACATCTAAGAAGCGCATACAGATAAAAGTAGAATTTGCTAATGCATATATCAAAATATTTTTCTAAGTGACATCTGAGCATATCCAGTATATAACTGGAAAATATAACCATACGTTATCAAGATCAGTAGTCTTCTGTGCAGATAAATCCAAAGTAATAGCAATCTTCATGTGTATTATCCATGTAATCAAGTCTCCTCATCTAGCTATACGGTTCCCTTTTTATTAGTGTAGATTCAGGCCCATGAGCATGGTGAAGATGCAAATGAGGTGTGAAATCATTCAAATTGTTGAATCCCAAATTCTTGGCTCCATGTAACAGATGTAAATATAGTGCGGACACTCCCTCAATGTCTTTTGCTAATGGAATGCAACTGTGAATGATTATTGGTTGGGAGAAAGAAAACAGAACAGCAGTTCAGACACCCTTGCCTCTAGTGGGTGTGTCAGCCAGGTTAGACTTACAAAGTGTGGAAGTAATTGTATCAAGGTTTTAAATGTTCGTAGCAAGCACACATTTCACAATTTCTGTTCAGTAATATTCAACCTCTCCTGTATTTGTTGAAAATTGTATATTATTGCCATTTAATGTTCTCACACATTTTAAGAACAATGCTACAAAATGTCTCAGATTACTGCTCAGATAAGAGAAGAATGAATACCATACAAGAATAAGACAGCTGCATTTCTGCAAACAATAGTCATAAATGATTGTGTGATTATTCATTGCACTACATCTGAAATGAACACGTACAAACAACTCAGATGTGTACATGTGCCATATATCTTGTTAATAATGTGGATGATTTTGGATTTGCTTGTATGCACAATGGTTTTTATTCCTGCTGCAAGGCTGTTTATGTGGCAAAGAGGGATAAGACACTCTTACTGTATTGTGTGGGTTCATTGGTGTGAGAATTCAAATCCAGAGTTGTGAAAAACTTTCATGTGTACTAACATTTATTTTGCAACATTGTTTATGTCACATATACTCTATTTTAATATCAGTGTTTGCATGATGCACAGCTTAGTGCAAACAGGGGAGACATGGAAATACAATAGATGTCATGTAATGTACTTCTATGATAACCAATACATAAACTACACCTGTGAATCATGTGTGTGTAACACATCTGCTAAACACAGTGATCCATACAGTATATACTATCTGTAGATGACGGTTCAAGTCCTGCATTTGTCTTTTAAAGATCAAACCTAAGAAACACTGCTCACAAGGATAAAACAGGTTTAGCTTTGCTTCTCATGTTTGCGCATTGCTTACTGCCATTCAAACCTGGAGTACTGGCCCACGCATGAAGCAGACAGAACACCAGCAGACAGGATGCAGACATTCTCAAATTCAAAAAGGATACATTGTTGCATCTTTTGCTTTCTATTACACAATCCCACTAAGCAGCGTTGAGCTGCATTTAGCAGCCTTCCCCAACACCTGCACGTCTAGAACATTTGCAGAGATGAAGCAGGCAGTAGACAATTTCAAAATGGGTATATTGTATCCTCTATATTTTGCTGCCATGCAAAACTCTAAATGACTTTGTATGGTGGTTGATACTCAGAAGTTAAGAATGAATATGAAAATATCCAACTATTTTGTAACTATTCCTGTGGCAGCAAATGTAAGTGTAGGGCTGCAATGCAGATGATTCTGGGTTCTAATACAGCAAATTTTAATTATTTTTACTGTTGTTCCATTTTAATTTATATTAAAATTCACATAAAAAATTATTGCACACTCCCAATTTTATTAAGGATTCTATACTCAGTTTTAATAAACTCAAATGGATATTTTGTGTGAGTAAGGGTATACTGTCTAATATGTTTCTGTAATCCTGTGTTCTCTGACCTTGGATGGTCTTCAGACTTCAATAATATTTATACACACAGGGATGTATAAACCAGGACCTTGTCAGGTCACTCATACATGGTTAACCCCTCAGTCTGTCATGTGTATTGATATGTAAATAATGAGTAAGTCTGAGAAGCACTTCTTCTGGGGGCAAGGATGAAAAATCACCTTTATGTATAGGTTTGAATCCCAGATTGTAAATATTAATGTTATCAATGTGTAAAGACACACAAAAAATATGTCAGGTCATAAAATGTATGCCACCAGAACATGTCTGCAAAGTTAAATCACTTATCAGTTACAGTATCAGACTACCCTCAAACTAATGCCAAGTGTAAGATTAACCATCCAGTTTCAAAAACTGCTTTCCTCTCTGTTTGGCACTGTTGTTCTCTGCTTAACATCTTGCAAATGTGGTTGGCATTGTTGTTCAGGTTTGCACACTACCAGTAAATACTATAACATGTATTGGCAGGAAATCACTCATTACTATTGCTGTTTCTCTCTGGTTAGACATCTCTGGTGGTAGAAGGGAAGGTGCTCAGTTTTGGGCACAGAAGTGGGATGCTGAGGAGTCCAAGATCTTTACTGAACTCCTCGTAAAGCGCCACAGCTGAAGGCTCTTGCAGGGGGACTAAACCAGCTCTCAGTATAAGTCTGAGGCATGGAATAGTCTGGCCAAGGCTGTATCCAGTGTGACTGGCATTCCATGAACTGGAGAACAGTGCAGACATCACTTTAATGACCTAAAAAGGCTTCAGAAGGATACACTCAACCAATGGCTGGATGAGTTCAGGATACTGATATCCCACAGTTGTGTAAATGTAGTAATAAATAGAATTAATAGTAGATAGAAAGCTGCATATGGGCCAGACAGATATGCATAATGTGCTTCTCTTCTTCTCTTCTTTTTATTCCACAGCTGACTGTGAGATCTGAGTAAATAGAGAGGCCTATGATGAGCATATGGAGAGACTGAGGGAAGCAAGGGGTGCATGTGCAGCACAACATAACTATTATTTTAGCTAAAGTATTGCTCTTCTAAAAGGTAGCAAATTAAACATGAATATCCCAACAGTGTACATCTTCAGCAAAAAAATCCAGAAAAGCATCTCCCAGAAGAAAATCAAACTAGAGGTTGATCGATGGCCCACATCTAATGAAGTTTATCAAATGAAAATGGAGAGCTTAAGACGTTTATGTGTTTGCGTTAGTGCTTGTGGTTTTCCAACTGGTTGGAATCCATTTAATAAACAAGTGTTCACAGAAGAATCTATCCGTGGCTTTATTGCTTTGCCTGCCAGTGGTACTGGTGTGGATTACTAGTTTTTGTGCTTTGGTACTTACTAATTATATTATTCTGAACCTTTCTATGTAAAGTAAACACAGTCTGGTCATCATTTATTAATCCTGGCATGATAAGATTTAACCTTTTAGCAAGGATAGACATAAATATGTTGTAATCTATATTTAGCAATTATATGGGCCTATATGAAGAGCAAAGTTTAGGATCTTTATCTTGCTTAAAAATGGGAGAAACAAGAGAATAATGCCAAGAATGGGAATACTTAATGTAGATTTAACTTTGTACAAATACTTTTAATAATATATCTAAAATATTATCTGGAATTAGTTTATATAACTTTGGAAATGGACCATCAAAACCTGATGCTTTGTTTGTTTTAAGATTATTAATGTGATATTTTAATTCTTTAAAAGAAAATGATTTATCAAGTCTAACTTTTTGTTCTTTAATTAGTTTATGCTGCATATTATCTTTCAAAAAAGATATGTTATATTAGTATTCTCAAAAGTTATCCTTTTATTATTAAATTCCTCATAATAGTTTCTAAAATATTCTAATATAGCTTTTTAATCAGTTACTGCTTTAATTTTCTCTCCTTGTTTAAACATTAATTCTTTAATATGATTTGCATTTATTTTTTTTTTTAGATTTGATAGCTAATTTGTGCAGACTTTTTGGATTTATTGAATATGACTGTAATTTCAATTTTTTTAGATTTATTGAGATTATATGGTAAAGTATGTCAAGATACTTCTGATTTAATACTTTTAATTCAGAGTTTGCAGCCTTATCATTAGGTTTTAAATGTAATTTTAATGTATCTATATTAGATTGCAAAGTTTTTAATTTCTTATCCCATTCCTTTCTTTTACATAAACACCAATTTTAATTCTTCCATATAGATATGCTTTTAATGCACCCACAAAATAATGTCTGTCACTTCTCCATTGTTATTAATATCAATAAATTGATTTATTTTCTTCAAAAACATTCTTTAAAATGATTTATTTTTATTATCTAAGCAGGAATTCTTTGGCAATGGATCAAATTATTAGGCTTCAAAATAATAATAAACATAATAGCATTGTGGCCAAAGACATGATGTTATCAACACTTAAAATAAAAACTTCATCAATATTACTTTGGCTGCCAAAACTATATGAGTAATCTGTATAGTTAAGGGATTTTGTTGACTTTAAATTGTGTGTGTGTATATATATATATATATATATATATATATATATATATATATATATATATATATCACATCTTTAAATCAATTGCAAAATTATTTCAATGTTTAGCAACTGAGGACAAGTTGGGTTCCCTACCATTTATAGTATCCTTACTAGACAAAATACAGTTAAAAATCTACTGCAATTATCAAGTCAACCTTTGCATTTAAGGTTATAATATATAAAGGTTTCTTAGCAATTTTAGCTCTATTTCAAGTTATCCAATATGTATTCACAAAAGTATAAAGTTTTTTTATTTATTTCTACTACCACTAATCCCAAAATACCATTCTTATCAGAAAAGGTGTTTACTACTTTAGGCGTAGGTAACACATTTCTCTAAAGTATCAGAGTTCCTCTTCTTTTTGATTTAAAATGAGAGGCCAATAGTCTTGAATAATCTTTCAGCAACAATCTGTCAACATCTTCAGCTAATAAATGTGTTTCCTGTAGAAAGATTATGTGGGTTCTATGTAAGTTCAAGTATTTATTTAAACTGCTTCTCTTCAAAGGACTATTAAGTCCATTATTATTTAAGAGACACAATTATAAACAGACCCATAAGAAAAAACATCTTTAAAACTAAAAGTTGGTGGTTTAGTGTAAAGAATAAAACTCAAATACTAAAGATTTTTGTCACAGAGAAAATAATATTAAAATTGAACATTCAAAATTAGAAACATTTAGACATTCTGTCATGAAATAAAAAATCCTGGTTTAATGATAGAATCATACAACCAATTCACTAACTGACTCATTTCACTACTAAAAAACTAAATAAATACCACTACTTCCTAAATATAATATAACAACATTAGAGATCAAGTAATTAAAGCACACTCAGCATTTAACAACCAAAAGTCTAATAAATCACTATATAAAATAATGTAAAGCATTGACACTTCAATCTGATTTATAATTTTAGAAAATAAATGCAACATGCAAATTATAATGAAATAGTATTTTTATCATGTAAGATCACCGATTCCCTTCTGTTCTTACTGTTCCTTATGAAATCTGTATGTGCATATATTTCACATTTTATACTTTAGTTAAACATCTCATGAAAATAAGAAGCTATTTATTGATTTGATATAATAAACTGTCTATATTTGGTTTAGTTACAACAAATGAAGGTTCTCTCTTTGGTTAAAACTGTTTCAAGTTCTATATTTAGTTATTTTGTAGAAGAATAACAGAGGCACAAAAGAAGAACATTAGACACACACACACACACACACACACACACACACACACACACACACACACACACACACACACACACACACACACACACACACACATACTTGCACACACTCCTCAGTTACTCTAACTTGATTAAAGGCTAGTGCTATTTTTCAGTGTCTGGCCCTTATTAATCACCACTTACTCATGCTCCTGCTACACATACACAAACACACACACACGCACACACGCACACACACACACACACACACACACACACACACACACGCACACACGCACACACTCCTACACTCACATACACATTTACATCGAATAGAGTTGTTGTTTTCTTTTGGCTTTTCCCAGTTAGGGGCCGCCACAGCGGAACTCTGGTCCGCTAATGATTGGCAGTCGATTTTTTATGGTGCTGAGGTGCCAGCCCGATGCCCAACCTTTAACAAAGGCACGCCCATTTAATTTTCTTTATTGCGGGTTTAAACTTTGGTAGATGTCTTTCTTAAATAAGTAGAAGATATAACTGTGCCGAGAGACTGGGTTTCTAATCATGTTACAGGTATTCATTCATTAAACTGACTGGGAAAATGAAATTACAAAAGCAGAAGTAATGTATAGTTCTATAACTTACATTACACCCCCAACATGGCTATTAAACATTACAAATGCCAGAATACTGGGTATGTGAATGAAGCAACAGATATATAAAAAATAACATGTAATGCCTGGGGTTTATTTTTTATAATTAGAGTTTTAGCATATACCTAAAGAAAATGTATGTTAAAACTTTCAAATACTTGCAGCTACTTATTTTATGTTCATTCATGATTTGCGACTATAAAATACATTCACTACATTTACTATCACTTTAAGTGGTTAAATAGCTGATAAAACTTACAAAACATATTTGAAACACATTTTGGTATTTCAGATTGCCTGAATCCTCTTTACATGCAGCTCATTTTAACATTCCATGCACTTACTTCCTGTTGACAGCTGGGTCAAAGTTCAACATATTTCTTCCTGCTTGCAAACTGCACTGAGAGAGAGAGTCCAAGCTGCTATTATATTCAAATCAAGCTTGAACTGTTAAAATTACATTATTTTAAAGTATTCCGTGCCCTGAGTGGGAAAAACAGTATTAACAGGAGACTATTTTGCTTAGGAAAAGATTAGCAATTGTGTTTAACAATCATGAATGAAGAAAGAAAGAAAAAAATAAACAGTTTTAAATAAAAACGAGCATAATTACTGTTAAAATACACATTTGAAGTCATCTACAAACGAGCATAATTATTGTTAAAATACACTTTTGAAGTCATCTACCACAACTCATAGTTTAAATAAAATCTTCCCATCTACCACTACACTAGTTTAATACATAAGATACCCGATGTAAATATTTTAATGCTATTACATGCAAGCTGTCATTAGAGAAAAAATATAACAGCTAGTAAATTTAGATAATTCAAAGCTGCATTTACTACACAATCAACAAAACCTACTGTTTGTAACATTTTATATGGATCTCCTTTATTTGATCGACAGACCATTTGATAGAAACTCATTTGGTCGAAGTCTAATTTGTTCTAAAACCAATATTCAAGGCATAATACTGGGATTTGTCCCCCTCCCCAATATTGTGTGACCCTGGAGTTGATATATATAGTCAGGGTGGGGTGGGGGGCAAAGCCCCCTCCTATTTTTGTTTAAAATGTGTACTTTTTGTTTTCTTTTCTTCTGTTTTTTTTAAACGAAAATAGGTGGGGGGCTTTAACCCCACACCCCCCAATGTGGGGGGCTGTGCCCCCCACCCCCCGACTATATATATATATCAACTCCAGGGTCGCATGATATTGGGGAGGGGGACAAATCCCAGTATTATGCCTTGAATACTGGTTTTCGATCAAATGAGACTTTGACCAAATGATTTTCTATCAAATGGTCTGTCGATCAAATAAAGGAGATCTATATATGTATATATATATATATATATATATATATATATATATATATATATATATGTGTGTGTGTGTGTGTGTGTGTGTGTGTGTGTGTGTGTGTCTGTGTGTGTATGTAAATTCATTGTATTAATGTATGTATATAAGTGAAGCTAATAACATCTTAATCATATTCACCTTCTATTAATAATTTACTTCTATATTCATGGAAGATAGTATTTAAGTAATAATATATGATATCTAATAACAAAGGATTAAGTATGCTAATAAGAATAAAATATTTACCTTTGTTTTTGATGATGAAATTTTAAAGATGCCAACATTGTATATGTAAAGTTGTTAAATCAAATAAATAACAATACCATTACTTTTATTTCAGTTTTTTTGGTATTCTTTTCTTTAGATGTCCAACCATTTCTTGTTGCCTGACTCTTTAATGAAAGAGACCAGTCCATAACTTCAGTTTTATCTAATCATTTCTTTCTTTGTTCAAAAGCTATAGCATCTTCCAGAGTATTAAAAGTTTTTTGACCATCAGGCAAAGAAATCCTAATTCTGGCAGGGAAAATTAATTGAGCCTTGATGTCCAGTTTCTTAAAACGTTTTATAAATGGAATGCAGGCTTTTCGGTTAGTCATAACTGATGAAGTATAGTCATTATCAAATCTGACTGTATTATATTTTATTTTTATTGGAGAATTAGCCCAGGCAGATTTCAGCACCAAATCTTTGTCTTGGCTGGAAAAAAATGAACAATGATAGATCGGGGAATGGGAGGGTTTTTTCAGTGATGAAGTTAAGAGATCCATGAGCTCTCTCAATACCAAAAGAGAGACCTTCTGGCAAATTAAGAGCTTTAGGTAACCAGTTATTCAAAATTTGTAATATACTGTCTCATTGTTTCTCTAGGACTCCAAATATTCTGATATTGTTCCTCTTAGACCACTCTCTAGATCTAATTTCTCTGAAAGCAATGTATTCTGCTTTAAAATTAATTCTGTATGGTTTTCATCTAAGTCACTTACTGCATCTTCTATTGATGAGATCTGTGCAGATTGTTGTTTTAAAACTACATTTAACATATCCATTTGTACCGAGAATTTTATTTGTATTATAGATAATGAATTGAGTGATCGTAGCTGACATTGATGAGAACTTGTAGAAATTCTCGAATTATATGAATGACTATATGAAATTAGTCACTAGCACTTTAAATTTGTGTAGCGCTTATTTGGCTCCAAAAAGGTTTTAAAAGAGTGTTTGTTTACAAAGTTTAATGGTTCTGATGAAGTCTGCATTTTGTGCAGATGAAAGCGCTTAACCGAGTCATTTATATTTTTGTAATTGAGATGTTTCATTATTAAAATTTTTAACCAGTCCAAGCCGTGTTCTTTCCGCTGTTAACTATAAACCTTGCTGATGGTGGGTTGCCGTCTATATACTGTTAATCTTCTAAAATATGAAATAGGACTGAAAAAACACAAATTCAGGCTACAAGTTCAAAAAGTTTCTATGTCCCTGCCTGCAATCACTGAGAACAGAATTAAAACTTCCAATGGAGCGTGACATCTACTCACTGCAATGCATGGTTGCCTTCCATAACTCTCAACTGTACAGATTTTCACAGAATGTCCAGCTTTTTGCTCATATTTTAGTCAGTTTCTCATGCAGTTGTGTTTTTTCTGCCAAATCACTAGGAAATTATTGAGAGTTGAAGTCAGAAAATAAAGACAGACATTTGAGTTTCAGATGTCATGCCATACAGAAAATTCATGCTGGTGCAATACCTGTTATTCTATCAACTTTCTAAGTTTGTAACAGCAATATTTAAAAAGTGCCCCTATTTGTGGGCCTTTGTCCTCCCATTATTTATGGTCTTGTCCAGATTTCTTGCTCAAAGAGGATGAGAGGTATGTTGCCTACTTGTGATACCACTCGCTTTTAAATTCAATATGCAGACTAAAGTACTCGCCTTAAACTGCTACATCACCTAATTTTCAAGTTTTAAAATACACTTTCTAAAACATCTCAGTTTAATTAATATATAAGGAATGCATCCTACCTTTAAAAGACTGTGGCTCAATAGTTTCTTAGGTAACACAATTCACAATTAATTGCAACGCTGTCTATAGACAGCTTTCCAGGTCTGATTCGTGGACTAATGTTGAGAATTTTTGCTCAAGGTGTTTTAACTGTCTAGCTACTACAAGAAAGTTGTATCAATACTTACTATAGCGATTGTTTACAAGCCAATTATGAGTTTGATTTAGTCAGCTTTGGAATAAATGGAAAAGTAACTTAATTAGTTTTCTCTAATTGATTTTGACCATGAAATACATTTTGATACTGGAGTACTTCTCTTTTCGCCCATCAGAAATATAAACAAAGTCCCACTATGGGAGCTTCACTCACAAAGTATGTTTGGTGCTAGAGTAACTTACTTAAACATACAACTGCCCTTAGAATTGCCCTCTTGCCCCAAAACCAAAACACCATTGCTTAAATGGTTCACTTAGTTGAATAAATAAAACAAGTCTGACACTCCAGTATTTCTTATCATACGTCATGAATGCTTTGTAGCCCTGCTCTAAATCTAATAACTTTAGACTCTTATCTTAAACAGTTATGTGCTCGTATTCACTATATATGATTAAACTAACAGGAAACAAGACAAATAGACATTCATAAACACTATACGATTTGTCATTTTATAATACAGTTTATATGAATATGATACTTGCACAAAATGCGTGCAGAAACCAGACTGTATGACAAGGCATTCACTTGTTAACATTTCTTCTTTGCAGGATCTACTGGGTGGGATAAAAGTCCCAAATCAGGACTAGTCTTTGGTCACTTTAATCGGCAACCAGAAAAGTGAGAAATGTGATTTAAAGATTTAGTTTAATCAATCCTGCCATACCTTTCAATTGTCCAGATACTGTTTATTTTGTATTACGGGAGGGGGCAGATGTACACAAAGCACATGTAGTCAGAAACTTATTTTTATAATAGTAATTCAGTAGCTCTCCTGTACTTATTTTCTGAAGTAAAAAAAAAAGAAAAGAATGCTACACTTGATACAGCAGAGCAGTGGATATGACTAGAAAGTTGTGTTAATCAAACAGAGCTCCTGAGTGGCTCACCCCTGAAAAGAATCTTGTCCATACCGTATTCCTACCTGGCCAAAAGGAGAATGCATGTAAAGATGTAAAGGATACTACAGTATTAGTTATTAATACAATTCCACAAAAAATGATGCACGTATTGTCAGTATTGTATTGTAAGTATGGCAAAATACAGTGATATACTCTTGTCGTCTAGCATCCGAGTCTGTATATAGCACAATTGTGTTTCTTTTTTAGCCCTGAAGTCCTTAAAATGTTTTAAGCAGGCCAGGATGGCTTTTTCCATTGCTAGTGTGAATTTACAGCTATCCTCCAAACTGGGATTTAAAGGGGACAACCTGGAATTTGTGGCACCCTATTATTTTGAGCCCCAAACTGGGAAATACTGAGGAATTCGGTACAGTTGAGAGGTCTGCCCAAGATAGATTGTAGTTCCTTTTTCACTGAACTTTCTTGAGAGTTCACTTTTGAGTGGCTCATTTTGTTAGAACAGCCAATAAAACTGCTGACAGGAAAAGTCAAAGCAAAATCATATAAATGTGATTACTCTTTCAGAATTTTATCCAGATGTGTTTATGAGGCTCAAAACATATAGGAAAATAAGTTTTTGTTGAATTTATATAATAAAATCCTGTCAGAAAAAAAAAATAAAAGGAATCAGGGCAAAAACTTTGTGCTTCTAGCTGATCATCTTCTTCATGTTGGGATTATCTTTATGTGCTAAAATAACATGGCCATGAGTCCATTAGGTAGATTTTCATATGTGTTTTGAATGAAGAAAGATTCCATTGAGCTTTAGGTTTAGAGGGAAAGAATTCCATATTTTGAGGAATTAGTTGCTATATAGGGCTTCACCTGCTAAATTGTTTGCTTTATGTATGCTTAGTAAAGATTTGTACATGGTTCACACAAGTTCACATGTGGATACCAGGCTAACTGGGGGCCTGTATAAGCCTAGCTATGCATCCCAAATGTAGTCCGCATTTTTTTGAGACTTAGAGGTTATTTTAAGGGGTATATGTAAGCAAGGGTATGATTTACAAACTGACTCTATCCAATAGAGACATAGGCGCTAGACCCGGGGTGAATTTCCAATTTCCCATCCAATGACCCATGTTACATTTGAATAGGGTTAGAGAAGAACTCTGCTTCACATGAACTGGAAGTCTGATCCAGAGGAAGGGAATTCTTTAAGGCTCATACAAATCTCTCCAACATATCCTATTTATGTCACAAGCAAGAGTCCCTAGATCAAGTAGTTCTGATGTGGCTGGGTTTGCAGATGTTCAGAATGTCCATAGAAGAAGGATCCAATGATGTCTTGTATGCCAGACACAGATCACCTCTGAACAGACTGCAGGAAACTTGAGTATAGAGATAGGGCTTTGAGGCAATCTGCATAGGACATGTTGTTTACATCCAGTATTGTTTTTATGAGGAACCTTTGTGGTCATTCCAGTTGCTGCATGTGCCTGGTCATGTACATACTGAAAGGGACACTATATTCATTTTGATGTCTGATGAGGGTGAAATATAGAAAAATAATGTCCTGTTTGGGCCTAGATGCCATGCCCTTGCTTATAAGTGCAACAACATAGAATGATTTTCTTGCTACCTTAGAACATGTTGGTCAAAAGCCAGTTTGCTATCCACAGACGTTCCCACACCCCTAACTACTAGGTTCACTCTTAGGGGTGTGCTATCAATAAGGCCATTTTCTAAGGAGACTGATTTCCTAAAGGGTAGTATTATGCATTTTTGGCATTGGGTTTAAGCCATGACTTTGGCATCAGTCAATTGTCTATGTCAGTCTTTCCTGTAGGATGTTAGTATCTTGGGAGGATTATATGACTGTTCCCAGTTTGCCATCATCTGCAAACATAGTCAACTAGAGGCCTTTGGCATTGGCTTTGACTTCTGAGTAGTAAATGCCAAAAAGGAGCTGGTCCAGCACAGAAACCTTAGGGAATCTGCTAGTGACTGGCCTCTTTGTGGAGGTGATCTAACATCCTGGGTTTTTTCTGAGAGACAGCTCACTATCCAGCATATTACTTAGGGGTTAAATGCTTAATTCCATGAGTTTGTTTACAATTATAGAGTGGGATATTGTATCAAATGCCTTAGCCAGTTCAAGGTAGGCAGTATGCAGCACTTTGCCTCATCAGTTCCCTTGGTGATGTTTTCAAAGAAGTCAAAAGGATGAGTAGGCATGATCTGCCTTTGATGAAGCCAAACTGGGTTGGATCCAGTACCTGAAGGTTTCCTATGTAATTATAATCACATCCATGATAATTCTCTTGCTTTGCATATGACTAGTCAGACTTATGGGTCTATAGTTCCCAGAGCCAATTGATGGACCGCCCTTGTGCAGAGGGATGACTGTTGTAGTCCACCATTCACTTGGCACAAAGCCTGTCTAGGGGTTGTGGTTAAATAGTGACTCCAGAAGTCCAGATAGGTTATGCTGCATGCTATTCAGGAGGCATTCTGGGATATTCTCAGGGCCCATGGAGAGCACATTTAGGACCTGCTTCCTAGTGATAGTTGGGTGGCTTATGTTTGATTGTATTATTTGGGGGCATCAGGGGGAATGAGGTTAAAACTGGAGCTGAATTTATAGGCCAGCAGATTGCTATTGCTTCTAGCTCTGTATTACTGGCTTCATTAGCAATCAGTTTTGTGCCTGTTGTATATCACCTTTGAGGTTTGGGACATAGCTAATGAAAGCCTTATAGTTGTCCTTGGCCTAGGAGGCTATCTGTATGTCAAAATTGGCTTTGGTAGACTTAATTTGCCCTTTTGGTTGTTTGTTTAGCCTGATAAGAGAGTTTTTTTTCCTGCAAGACATTGCACTTTCTAATTTTAGCTATGACTTTTTCCTTTTTTTTTACAATCTGCTTATGTTTGGATTCCATGAGGGTGGTTTGCTTTTTTGAGTTTGTTCTGGGCTTGTTTCTGTTAGGCATAAAATGATTGTACAGAGTTTCTGTGTAAAATTCTGCATAGGCAGCTGTGTTCCCCAGATTTGGAGTGGCTTGACATTTTGTCAGTGAGGTAGATCAAGACATCTCCACATCTAGTCCCTACCTGTGCAGTAGCTGCTCTAAACATGTGGAAGTTAATGTATTCTTGCATTGCTGGGGGTGCTCTTTGCAACTTTAAACCATGTCTCACTAACTACACATATGTCTGCATTCTCCAAGGTGAGGTGAGCTTGGAGGGAGTAGAGTTTCTTGTTTAGGCCCCTGGCATTGTGTAGAAACACCTTTAGATTCCCCTGGGTTGATTTTGCTAAACTGAAAGGTTTGTCTGTTTGGCATTGTCTGAAAAAGCCACTATGGAGAAGGACAATACTTTGGCCAATATTTGAAAGCCTAGCAGGGACAGGTACTGATCATCCTTGGCAAAGTCACATGGTCTGTTGACCAGATCAACTCAAGCTAACAAGTATTTTACCCCTTTTGAATGACACCAGCAGATTTTCTTCTTGTTCAGCCTGGTGAGCGGGCTATTCACATTTCTAAGAATTAAGTCTCCTTTGATTTGAATATTGGGTAGAATGTTGGCTTGCTTTATGGGTTTGTAGTTGAGACTTCATGGGGTGTGGCTGTACATGTAGTGTTGAGTATTGTTTCAGCAGAGTGCTTTGGGGTTTGCTGAGGATAGTTGATGTGACTCAAGTGCCTGGAGGTCTTTGGAGTTTAAGAGGACTGTTTTTTTATTGTCTGATATGTCATATGTTGGTCTATATCTTGGGTGCATACTGTGTGTGGTAGGGTAGTGTGTGTGTTACGGGTAACCTGATTGTTATTTTGTGCTTGTATGCATGAGTCTGGCCTCTAATGTAATTGTGTAATTACATCTCTCGTACTGTATTAGTTTTTCTAAGGATTATTTGGTTGTCAGTGAACATGAGACAATGGCTACATTGTCTCAGGATGCCCATATCCATCCACCAAACTGTAGAAAGAGAAATTGGGAATGTACGTTTCCATGATATCATGTCCTTCTAGGTGAACTACAAGGATGTGGTACAAGAGGGGTTAATAGTTGATTTGCTTCGGTGTTTTCAAGGCTAGAAGTATAAAATAGAGTATGTAGGAGTCGATTCATGGGGAAGTGTCCTCGCACACACTAGTTGCTCTTTGTGCAACTGAGTTACTGGGAAAAGTTTAAGAGGTAATTATATAGGGAAAATCCAGTTTTCATGTGCCTGCATCTATACAAAGCTCTGCTAATCACTAATAGTCCTCTGGCAAATAAAACAGCCTCACTTTAAGCCTTTCTGCGTGTTTCCGAGTTCAGACAGACCAGTGTAACCCCTACAGCATTTCGATGAGCAATCTCAAGTCTTTTTAATATAAAAACACTCAAGGGTTAGCTAAAAGTGAAAAGCTAACAGAAACTAATTCAACAACTAGGTATGATAACACTATTACTGTGATTTTTAAGCAATTAGCCAAGCAGCAAGGACACTTGAAAACAAATGCACTTTGCAGTCTTAAAAAGCAGATAATAGCAATAAATAATTCAAGAAAACAGCAGTAGTACACTTAACTCAACAAAGTACAATTTTACAAGGAAAAGTACTTATTTGAATGTGAATAGTAGTAGATGCAGTAAAACCACTCTGAGTATACAAGCGAGGGTGCCAGGCTTTGCTGAGCTCTGTGCATGTGAGTCAAGAGCTGTGCAAATGCAGCAATTTACAGAGGCATCAGTGGGGTTGTAGCAGACATAAGAACAGAGGAAAAACAGCAATGTAACAAAAAGAAACTGAAATGCAACTTTAAGTAGGCAAATGATAATGCAGAATATAAGACTCTAGCAACAAAATTGGATTGTAAACAGCTGTAGAAGCACAGAAGCACAAATCTTGCAACAAAAAAATTACAATACTGCCAGTACTGCAATCCCACAACAGTCTAAGGCACCGGTTCAGGCAGAAATGTTCCAGTAACACTGTTTATAGACAAATGCAGTAATAAATAAAGACATGAGGTCAAGATCGTACAATAGTTCATAACATTTCTACAACTGGGAATGAATCTACAAGCAAACAATATGCCAGATTCAATAAAGCCTACACTAAGTGTATTCAAGAATATTCCTACCGCATTTTTTGTGTGTTCTAGTAACTCAGAAAGATTACGCTAAGTGTACATGTAGTCTACACTTTGTGGTAACCTTTATGAATCCCTTTCTATATTTAAAACTGCAAGAAAATCAGTAAGAAAACTAAAATTAGTAGGAAGAAATTATGAGTTGTGCCCGTGTTGTCTGTTCACTCAGAATGGTGTACACTTAGTGTGGGCATCATTGAATCCCAGGGGTTTTTTTTTTTTGGCTAAAACATAAAAAAGGCAGGAAAATTACAAAATAATAATAATAATAATAATAATAATAATAATAATAATAATAATAATAATAATAATAATAATAATACACTCCTGGATAGCCCATACCACCCCTCACATTCTTTCCATATCATAAACTTGGCTAAAGCCACACATCAATAACAGTGAAATATTCCCACTTGCCTATAATATCTATCACTCAGATAGATTCCCAATAAAAAGGGGAGACGTAGCCACCCTCTACTCTGACAGCCTAAATCTCTCACCTGTCACCATCCCTATTCCTGACTTCCACCCTGCTGAACATCATCCTAAATTGCCACCTAAATCCTCACAATAAATTAACTATCTCTTCCATCTGTATTCCCCATGGAAACAATTCACCCATCCTAGAAAAAATCCTATCCTGGTTTTCCCTGAACATACCTTATGAAACCCTCATCCTTGGTGATGTCAATATAGATTGGTCTAAACTCACAAATGAATCTCCACAACTCAGTATCAACCTACATGGTTATCATCAGCTAATAACATCCCCCACCTGCCTCCAAAAAAACCCATCTTGTAGCTCCACTATCGACTGGATTCTAACTAACTAACCCCAAAACTACCAAAGCCCCACTACCCTTCCAGACTGCCTAAGTGACCATCTCCTGACTTCTGTCTTAAGACACACCACCCAACCACCCAAACCCACCTTTGCAAAGACTGTCGCAAACTCTCTAACTTTAATATCCCCCTATTCAGCTCCATATTATCTAGTATTGACTGGTCCATCCTTAAGCAAATCCCTCTCGATGATGCAGTCAATAAGTTCAATAGCATTTTCCTGAATACCCTCAACTCCCTTGCTCCCACCAGGAAAATTAGACTAAAATCTAATTATGCCCCCTGGTTTTCCAAGGACACTGAGTAGCTTATGCAAAAAAGAGACCATGCTTGGGAAGCCTGGATTAAAACTAAGGAACTCCCCTACTACAAAATTACAGAGAACTACGAAACCTTGTTAAGAAGCAAGTCAACAAAAACAAAAAGGCCTACTATAGCTCTGCTCAACTCAACAACAAATCGAACACTCGCAAGTTTTGGTCTACTCTTAACAAAATTCTTTCTCCAGGCTGTCCCACCAACCCCTCCCCATATCCAAATAAATCTCCTCAGGAAACTGCAACCCTCCTAAACAAACACTTTATTGAAACAATCCAAAAACATACACCATCCAGCTCAACTACAACTACTACCCCAATCCCTCCCTTCCCACTCACCAGTAACCTGTTTTCCTTTCATCCTGTTCCCACTTCTACATTAAATCTCTTCTTCTGAAACTTAAACCATGCTCTGCCTCCACTGACAATCTACCTCCTACCTTCCTCAAACTCGCTGCAGAATCTATAGCCTACCCTGTATCTATTCTTATCAACATATCTATTTCTGAAGCTACTGTCCCTGTCCTATGGAAATCTTTCTTCACTATCCCGTGCATAAAGGAGGTAACTGAATGGACCCATCTAACTACTGACCCATTGCCATCCTATCCCCCCTCTCTAAGATACTTGAAAAATGCATTCACTCACAGGTTCTCAACTACCTCCTCCAGCATAACCTTCTCACTCCCACTCAACACGGTTTCCATCCAAACCACAGCACAACTACTGCCCTACTGTCCTTTACCAATACTATTACCGAGGCCCAAGATAACAATCTACTCGTATCCTGTCTCTTCTTTGACCTTTCAAAAGCTTTTGACACAGTCTCTCACCCCATACTACTATCTAAACTTGGTAACCTCAACCTATCAGCTACCTTTCTCACCTGGTTCTCCAGCTACCTCTCCAGTCGGCAGATATGTTAAATGGCTGTCCTCCTACTCACCCTTCATACCAGTCCCAACTGGAGTACCACAAGGATCTATCTTGGGCCCTCTACTATTTAACATCTTCACCAATGAACTTTACACATCTAGCAAACAATCCTGCCTCATCCAATACGTAGACGACTCAACTCTCATCTCTATCTCCAGCAGTATTTCTGAACTCCACACCATTACCCAACACACCTTTCTATCAACCGAAAAATGGTTATCTGACAACCTACTCATCCTCAACCCTAAAAAGACCAAACTCCTACTCTTTCTTCCTCGTTCTCTTTCACACCATAAATCTACCTTTACCATTTCATCTTCCAGCAATACAATCATTAATCCAGAAACTCACGCATAGCTCCTAGGTGTCATCATTGATGATGAGCTAAAATTCAACCTACATATACTACAATGCATAAAAAGAACACACCAGAAACTAGGTTTGCTGTACCGCAACAAAAAATTTTTAACTTTTACCGCTAGACTTTTTCTAGCACAAGCATTACTCCTCCCCTCCCTCACTTATTCTGCCCCTATTCTAACCAACATTCAGACCACAATCTTGAATAAACTTCAACAAACATAGCATAAAATAGCTAGGTTTATTACATACTCTCCATACAACTCACACCACTGCCTGGCCCTAAACTCTCTACAATGGCTTAACCTCCCCCAACAACTCCTTCTATCACAATTTCTAATATTACACTCTCTATTCTATAAAAACCTTCTTCCTGCCCAGCCTTCTCATCCATAGTCTCCACCTATACCCCACCCCGGACCTTTCGCACCTCAAACCAGCAACTCCTTGATATCTACCAGCCAAAGAAAAATGTAGGTAAACTTCTGTATAAATTCTCTGTGGCCCAAGCCTGGAACAAACTGCCCCTACACATACATTCCATCGCCCACTTACCATACTTTAAAACAGAACTGAAACTTCATCTACTTCATACCAAAACTTGCCCCTGTCAAGACCCAACTTAACCCCACCTTATCACTGTATATGTATCTAATATAACCTACCTCCAATTTCTCCTAGTAATTCTCAAGGTGCTTACCTATTATACTAAATCAACAATACTGAAAGAATACTGATATTTGCATAAGTCTATCTTTATCTTGTAACACTTTGGGTGTATATTACTATGTGCATGCTTTCTACTATGTATATACCTGCTACAATGTATATGCTTTCTACTTTGTTGCTTTTTTCCCCCAATATTATTTACTCCTTGGATTGTGAAATTTTTATCTTGTACTTCTTATACATTGTAAATTGTTTATAACTGGAGCTTTTCTCCTTGAGTCTCCACTGAAAACGGGCCACAAGCCCAGCTGGACCAACCCGGTTAACAAATATCAATAAACAAAATAAATAAAATAAATAATAATAGCAGCATTACCACACAGGTCATTTATAAGTGCAACAGAAATGCAAACTTTTTGTTAGTCCAGTATGTATAGAGTAAGGATATTTTTTAGACTGGGAGAGTTGGCTGGTTTATAGACTACATTGTGTACTATAAGTAGGTGAGTGTAGATGAGTTGTTCAGGTAGTTCCAACCATTTTAGTTTCTGAAGGGCTATGCAGTGATGAGAACTACTGGGAGGGTTGCATGTAAATTTTGACTTATAGGAGGGATTGCATGCCAGTTTTGATTGTTTGTTTGAGATTTGTTTACCGGGAAATTCTGACTGGGTGGGTGTCCATTTTCACAGAAGGCCAGGGAAGAAAAGCTCCATAGACAATTAGCATATTAAATTAGTTTATTAAAGAGCAACAGTTAGGTGTAGAATAACTTTTTGAACGGGCTGAATTTGAGTGTGTTTTTGATGGCATCTTTTTTATTTTGTTCAGTAATTTGTGGGTTTTTCTTCTGCCAGTATGAGGAGAATAAAGTACAATTCTGATGTTTTATATCATTTATAAGTTTATAGACTCTAGAGATTGTTTTTTCCACTTGGTAGTTAGATTTTTTAGAATTAACTGGGACAAACTAGTATCTTGTTTATCAAAATTTTCAGTATGAAATTTAGTGTTTACAAGGTATTTGAGTGAGTTCATAATAATTACGTATTTCTTTGGGAGATTTAATTGCTCTCGTAATTGTGTAATATCACATTCCTTCCATTTATAAATTTCCCATACTGTAATATCTCTTATTAAGGGATACTCTTGCAAGTTTATCAGTTTATTATTTAGTAGCAAATTAGGATTAAGGTGTAGAGGTTGCAGTAGAAGGAGGGCATTTAATAACTGCACAACTTATGATTAACAATAATGCATACTTTACCCCTCAAAAAAATTAGTAAATTTAATAACAAATACTCACCTGAATGTCCCTCACTGCAAGAAACAACCAACAGACATTCTACATGTTATGTGGGAATGTAATACAGTTCATAACTTATGCTGTTCACTAAGGGCAAGACTAGAGAAAATGGGCTACCAAAAAAGTACTTTATCCTGGGAAACAGTTATACTGCACATAAATATGAATAATCTTCCCAGAGTCTTACAGCATGTCCTCACCACCATATGTTCTCTAGTCAAATTCTGTATTACAAAAAATTGGACTATTGCAACCCCACTATCATGGGAAGGTTTTAGAAATGTAGCAATCAAATACATTGCCTCCCTCAAGCTACTATATGTTACTAAGAAACGTAAATATTACCAAGAGTATTGGGAATACTTATTAGATTTCATTCTCAAGAGGTAAAAATATTAAATCTAAAAGTGAAATATGCAATGTATGTAAGACAATCAATAAGGATATACTTAGAACCTTTTTAACATTGTGATTTTATAAATATTTGCATAGATAAGTTGATTAAAATCCATTACACCTAACCCACAAGGCATAGACCAGGAAAACCCAAAGCACACTGCCAATGCCTTCAATACCTTTTTCATTGAGGCCATTCAAACACTTGCCAGTCACCTGTTACCTAATAATTAAACTTTAACTATCTCTAACACAACTCCACCCCCCCCCATTTCTCTTCCAACCTGTCCCTACAACATATATTCTTTCCCTTATCCAAAAACTTAAACCTTACTCTCCTTCAGCAGACCAATTGCCAGATAAATATCTACAGAAATCAGCCAAATCCATCACCTATCCCATTTCCATTCTGATTAACAGAACCATTAGTGAAGGACACATCCCAAGCATCTGGAAAGTCTCCCATATTATCCCCCTTCATAAAGGTGGAAACTCTACTGAATTTTCAACTACCGTCCCATAGCCCTACTTTCACCTTTGGCAAAACTAATGGAAAAATGCATCCATAAGCAACTGCTAGACCACCTAATCCAAAATAACTTACTTTCCAGCTGTCATCATGGTTTCAGACCTTCCCACAGCACTACTACTGCCCTCCTTTCCTTTACTGACTGTACTAACAAAAAACGAAATGCCAATATGCTTTCCTCAGCACTATTTATTGATCTGTCCAAGGCATTTGACATGGTTAATCACCAAATACTTAATAATATCCTCAAATCCCTGTCACTAGATACACTCACTATTAAATGGTTCCAATCCTATTTAGATAATACAGGCAGTACTTTGGCGCAACACTCTATCTACCTACCTGCCCATTAACATTGGCGTCCCTCAAGGGTCCATATTAGGGCCTCTTCTTTTCTCCATATTTATCAATGACCTTCATCTATCAATCCCCCAAGCTACATGCATTCAATATGCCAACGATTCTACACTTATATGCACAGCCACATCCACTTCTAAACTTCACTCCCTTACCCAAGAAGTATTTAATACAGTAGAACAATGGTTTACACAACATTGCCTTCTGTTGAACCCCAAAAAAGCTAAACTCCTCCTTTTTAATCTTACTCGTAAGACCGCCCCAATAGATTTCTCAGTTATATCCACTAATGGTACTGCCATCACCTGACCCAACTACTAAACTACTTGGTATTACCATAGACAACAATCTTAACTTTGACATCCATATCAACAATACTATAAAAACCATTAACAAAAAACTAGGCTCTCTCTACAGAGTGAAACCCTTCCTTTCACCAACAGTCAGAATAACTATTGCTTATACCCATCTAATCTCCACACTCCTTTATGCCTCACCCATATTTACTAATTTATCTAAAAATAACCTCACCAAACTTGAACTCACCTACAATAACATTGCCAGGTTTGCTACTGGCAACCCATTCAGAACCCTCCACTGCTATAATCTTAAGCAGCTAGGATGGCTAGAAATTCAGAATCTGCTTAAATTCCACCAACTAACCATTGCCCATAAAGCTCTTTACCAACCTTCCAGTACTCCTGTACTATCTACCCTCATCATTCCCTATAATAATCTGAAATCATTGCGCTCATCACACAAACTTCTTGTAAACACCTCTAAATCTAATAATAGGGCTGGGGACTCTTTTTTCAGTAATACTGTTGGAAAATCCTGGAACCTTCTCCCCAGTGAACTTTCCTCAGTTTCCTCTACGTCTCTTTTCAAAAATAAACTGAAACTTTTCCTAAAAACACACTGGCTATGCCCGTGTAGTAAACCTGACTAATAATTTTTCTACTTTTTCCTTTTTTTTTCAAAACAAGTTTATTGTTTTAACATATAAGAGAAATATCATAACAATTTTATACAAATAATTAAAAATAGGTATTATTATAATATTCAACAAAACAACTAAAGTATTTACAAAGACATCCACTACAATCAGATCAATTAATTAAACTAAAATACTGTGCTATTGAAATTAGAATTTTTTTAACAAATTTTGTAAATTATCCCATACAATAAAATGTGATGTTTTTCTAGTTGTTCTCATTCTAATTGTGCTTATTTCCATATGACACATTATATTCATAACATTTTTAAATTCATTGAACGAAGGAGGTGTATCTGAAATCCAATTTCTAGTTATTATTTTCCTAGCCACTGCTAGTATAGACCATAACAAGGGAAGCTTAATCTTTTAACACATTGAGGTACAGGTGTGTTGAATAATATAAGAGACTTAGAAATAATGAAATTATCTGTAAAAAGAGCCTGCAAAAATTCATTAATTGACTTCCAGTATTCTTTCAACTTCATACAGTCATAAAACATATGAGCCCAGTCAGCATTAATTTCTACATTACATCTCTTACATAGATTATCTTTATTATTAATTTTATTCATCATCAAAGGTGTATAAAAAGATCTATGTAAAAATTTCCATGTATAAAGTCTCCAGACAATGGAAGATGTAGTTCTATAAGCAGATTCCAATATATATTGTTTATCTTGTTGAGTTGGTGGGTCCCCATTAATAGAGGTGAAATAATTCCAGTATGAATCTACATTGTAAAAGTTTCTTGTCTGATAATTTTATGTATATATGAAAGTTTACCTTTATCAGAAACTTTATGCTGTAAATTTATTATCAAGTAATCAATCAGTTTTGGAATAGATTCTTTAACTGTTATAGACATTAGATCTATTCTATCAATGAGATGTTGTCTAAAGATCTGAACCTCTAACCAGCAAGTTTCTCTTAGATCAAATTCTTGTTTTAAGAAATCTAGATTTTTAACTTTATTATCAGATATCAGCTGATACCAGTACTTTAGATTATTATCTATAGCTAAATGAGCTCCTTCAGAAGTAGATGACATAAGCATACCCTGAGTATAAATTATAGGGAATACAATAAAATTCCATTCCCTATACTTAGAGTGCATGAATATAAAGTTACGATAACTAATAATAATATTTAATGGGTAACAGACCATATGTTTAGGTGTAATAGGTGAAGTACAAAATTCCTTTAGCAACCACAACATGGAGTTATTTATAATCATATTTTTATGTGTTAAGGAGATTTTCATGAAGTGCATACTAATTAGCTCCCAATAATCTTTCCATTTTGCGACATATGACTAATCTATTAATAAAGTAATAACTTTTATAATAGAAGAGATAATATATAAATTAAAGTCTGGAAAAGAAATACCCCCTTGAGACCAGCTATTAGTATGTTTCTTTAATGCAATCCTAGGTCTATTAGGTGCCCATAAGAAATTTAACATTAGTGTATTCAGTTTCTTGATAGTTATTTTTGTAGGTGAAAGTATTATTGATTGTATTAAGTATAAAATCTTGGGGAATATTATCATTTTAATAATTGTAAGTCTCTCCTCCATAGTAAAAAACATATTATTCCAGGTATTAAAAAGATTTTGTATATTAAGAAAACAGGTATTATAGTTATTATATATAATAGATTTAATATCTTTAGATAGTATTATACCTAAATAAGTTATCTGACCTGAGTTGGGTACATATTTAGTAAAATCACTAATGAGAGTATTTGTATATATAGGTAGTATTTTAGTTTTTTCTTCATTGAATATTAAACCAGAAATACTTTTAAAATTCATCATTTTATCAAATAAAGACTGCATAGAAGAATTAGATCCTGCTGATGTAATTAGAATATCATCTGCTAAAAGTTGAATTTTGATGTTGTATTTTCTTCTATTTCAAAACCCTCTATGTCAGTACTGTTTCTAATCAAATTAGCCCAAGGCTCCATTACTAAAGTGAATAATAGTGGAGAAAGTGGACATCCTTGCTTTGTACCTTTAAGAATGGGTATTTTTTGTGAAACATATGTTCCTACCTTAATATAAGCCAGCGTTCCTTTGTATAAATGCTCAATTAAATTTACAAATGCATCAGAGAAATTTGTGCATTTCAGTAAGGTAAACAGATAGTCCCAACTTACTGAATCAAATGCTGAACCTATATCAAGACTAATAAGTGTTAAATCTTTCTTTTTCCTATTTGCAAAATCAATTAATGTTAAAGTTCTTCTTATATTATCAAAAGTATTTCTATTTACAATGAAGCCCGTCTGATCTATGTCTATAATGCCGGGATAATTGTCTTCAATCTATCAGCAAAAATACTCATAAACATTTTATAATCAACATTAAGTAATGAGATGGGTCGATATGAAGAACATCTAGTTGGATCTTTATTAGGTTTTAAAATTGGTGAAATAAATGTATATTGCCAAGATGGGGGGGGGGGTTATTAACTCAGTTTGGGCCAGAATAAAAACCTTATGTATTAATGAATATGTAGTTTTAGAAAGGATTTTATATATCTCTGGTATAATACCATCATTACCCGGTGCTTTGTTTGATTTAAGCTTATTTATTTGTGTAATAACTTCTGTATATGAAATACTCTTGTCCAATAGTTTAATCTGTTGTTTATTAAGCTTTTTATTCATGTTTGTGGTTATAAACTCCTTTATTTTATCTTTAGGTTCCATGTTAATGTTGTTATGGTTAATCTTGTGAAAGTGATTTCTAAATTCGTCCAGTATTTCTGGTATACTAGAAACATTCTTCTTTTTCCTTAGAGAAAAGATTTATTTGATATGTTTTTTTTATTCAATCTTTTTGTTTTATTTTTAAGTCTATGTAAGTATTTGGGGCTTATTGAATAAGACAAAAACTTGTATTTCTCTAAAGTTATTTTAACTTTAAATTTTTCTACTTTTTCTGCTCATAACAGGCACTGCCTACCCACTGCTTCCTACAACTAGTTCTACTTTCCTTACTTGCCACATTACCTTTTTCCTATTCCTTACCCTTTTTTTCATCCCCTAAGCTTACTCATAGTGTGACAAATCTTTATTTATATAATTACACAATATGCCTCTTTTATTGTGACTTTCTGTATTTTACCTGTAATTGGCACTGTACCTGCCGATTGCACTGCAAAGTATTTCTGCCCTCTCTGTAATTTTTGCATTGTACCTGCCTTTGGCGCTGTGAAGTATTTCTGTCCTCTTTGATTTTTCTGGGTTAACTTCAAATGTTCTTTGTAAATATAAATGTAATTATTTCCTCTTATCCCAGACCTTATATCCCAGACTATAGTATATTATTATACCTGTATTTTTTGTATTGTACCTGAATTTTGAAATGGGAGGTATTTAGACCTCTATGATAATTTCTGTATTAACCTGTAACATAATTGTATGTAATCATTTTTTTTGTTTTTTTGTTATTTTTTGCAAGGAGCTTATCTCCCCAGGCCTCTACTGAAAATGGACATGTATCCAGTTAGACTAACCCGGTCAACAAATGTAAAATAAAATAAAATAAATAAATGAAAAAAACACATACCCTATATTTTAGTTTGACTTTTCCTAGTATATGTAATAAACAACTAATGGTACTGTTTTATTCTTATTGCTGCAGAATATGTGGTTAGTACAAAAACTGGATTTTTGAAGTGACTTCTTTGTATATATTGTATATAGAATGCTATGTTTTGTTGTATGTTGTGTGTGTATCTTATTGTATAATGTATTATATGTTGTAGCCTAAAAAACTGCAATAAAGAAATTTTTGAAAAAAAAAACAGAGCAACAGTGATCATTTTCACATATAATAAAGAACATACAATAATGGGCAACACATAATTTTTTACATATACTAGGTGAAACATACTTAGACGTTAGTTACATATGTTAGATATTGCTAAGGAGACTATACACGAGACAAGTGGTCTTTACAGTTATATGACTCAGATAAGTATGCTTTTGCTTGATTAAATCATTTTGTTTATTAGAATGTACTTAATATACATATTTTATAGTACAGGTTGAGAGATGAGGGGCAGCATAGGAGAGGAAAGCAGGAGCTAGAAGCTTATATGTTTATTAGTAAAGAGAGGTGGTATGGATATGGAGAGGCAAAAGTTAAAAGGGAAAAAGAAAAGACAGAGGGCTATATAGTAATAATAGTAGTATAAAGTATAGGTGAAAGGGGCAAGAAATCATCAATTGTAGGAAATATAATTGCAAGATGGAGGGTAATGCTGTTACAGTTACAATTTGGAAGAGCTGAATGAGTTATTTGATTAACCCGGTGAAGAACATGAGTAATGCCATGGATTTTTCAGATAATGTTTGAGAGAAAATGTGAAGGATTTGATGGGTGTGTCTGTCCTTACAGATGCAGGGATAGTGTTCCATATTTCAGCTATGGAGTGAGAATGCAGAGAATAGATTTGCTTGGTTTGTGAACAGTGAGTTGTACTTGGTTATTTGATCACATGGGATGTTTAGGAGAATATTTTTAATTTTTTTATAGCATTACTGAAGTTTAGTGGACAACTTAGAGTACAGATTAGTGAGTACGGGTGAGGCATAAAGTAGTGCTGGAAGTAGTTAGGCAAATGCTATAGTTTTTCTACTGTCTTCAGAGAGAAATATATTTATGTGGTATAGAGTCCCAAGTTTTTTATATGTCTTTTTTACTACTGCTTGTATGTGTAAGTCATATTTTAAGTTGTCATCAATAGTATCCCAGAGCAGTTTGGTATGAGTAGCTTATTGAATGTGAATGCTTTTAGGGAAGTAATGGTTAGGTCTAGTTTAGTATCATTGCATAATTTACAAGTGAAGAGGAGGAATTTGGTCTTTTTTGGGAATTTAAAATGTATATGATGTGGGATCATTTTCTGCCTATATCACAAATGAAATCATAAAAGATTAACATCTCCATTATTAACCATATCATACCATGCTGACTGCATCCTTAACTGCTGAGTAATAACTCATTAATATCTCTTTCAGGCTACCTAGACTTATAGTATGGCTTTGTTTTCTCATGCTTCATCTCCTAAAATTAACTTTAGTTGTATGTGGGTACAAAAGTTAACATCATGCTGAGATTCATTATAGTATTTGTTGTTTACCATTTGTTTATTACCTTTAATAAGATATGCCAATCCTGAAGCTTCCTTTGCAGGACTTTTAATTTGCAAAATCACATGCCTTCAAGACAAATAAAATGTGGCCAGGAACCAAACTGTGTGCAGAACTATCTTCAGGAGTAGAAGTCCAAGGTGACAATTAGTAGTGCAGTCTGATTGTGTTCCCCACCTGTGGGTGCTCCTAATCTGCTTTCGATATTTATATCTGATACTAGGTTAAATATGCTTATAAAATTGCAAATAGCTTAAAATTACAATTTAACTGTGACTCAATCACATGGATTCAATCCACACAATATAACTTAAACTTTAATGGGTGAGTAAGGAAATGAGCAGTATTCATAGATGAACAGTCCAAACATATACATGTAAGTAATGAAAAAACATTGCATTACTCTGCTCATGACAGCATTATGATTGGCAAACCCAAGCAGAAACATGAGTGCTGTGAGTTTATGAGGATGTTATGTTCAATTAACAAAGTCATTTGCTTAGTGTGAGGGGCAATAAACTAACCTAGATGACAGACAATAATATTTGATTAAAGGATGAATAATTGATTATTTTTTTCACAGACACTGTGTAAGACTACACTATAATCATTGCTTGTGGGTATAATTAAAGAGTATAAAAATGAACCTGCAAGCTCAGCAAAATAGCAGTACAATTTCACTAAAATGATTTATCTAAAGGGTATGTCAAATTAAGTCAGAGTAAATCATTTAGCCGTAATGACTCTAGGTAACAAAGGATAGAGAAATTACCTAATCACTTTATGAGGCATAATTCATAAAGTTAATCCGCTTCTAGAAAGTAGGTACTATTTTATAGAAGTTATGCAAAGACAAACATATGCTGTTTAAATTACATTACTCAGCAGTGAAAATAAGTGCAAAAACAAACATTCTTCTCTTACTATAAGTAGATAGTAAACATGCTTCTGTAAAGAGTGGTGAAAATAAAATCTTAAGAGTAACTTTTAATAAAATTAATATGAGCAGTCCAGTAAAACAGCAGACCAGTGAACACTACATAACAAAGACTACAACTCTTATTTCTTTGTTTTTCTGTTTATTATCATGAGGCAATGTTAAGTTCCCACTTAAGATCACAGAATGAATGCCAGTGAGTGCATATAGGATATAGTATATAAGCAGTAAGCTTGTTCTCTCTTTAATGCAAAAAAGCACATTGTGTAGACAGTACCCCTGATAATTCTAAATAAATAGGGAATAAATAACATTGCTGGGAACTCATAATAGGCTGTCACATGGCAAAACACAATATATGCAAGATGAAGAAATGTATAGTTATTTTTGTAAATAATGCATCTATTTTTATGTAGCTCATATAATGATACATCACTGAGAATGCACTTCAAAGAGGTTGTCAGCAAGAACTCCATGAGATAAACAAATGCACTAGACAAAGTGGGCCTTTGAGTCTACAGTGCATCCTTGAGCATTCAGAAATATCTTTATTCCTACTGTTAACATCTTTTGTAAGCCTGGCATTCTTTTACTTTTACACCAATTTTTGCTAATAGCTGTAAGTGGCAATTTTCATGTGCAAACGTTATGGAACAGCTATGATAATGTAGCAGTTGTGACAATAACAATTCTACTGTTCTATTATATTTTCATACCCAGTAACATTTTACTATATAGTATAACATAACAGCACAGAGTAAGTAAATAATATAAAGGTTGAGTTCATTGCATACTTTATAAATAAAAGTATGCATAAATTGACAAAAAAGCATGCTGTATTGAGACTACAGAATAGATTTATTGACTATTTTAACAGCAATACATCTGTTCTGCTGTTGCCATAGCATGTTTTATGCACAGCTAGATTAGTTGTTAGGCATTTGGCACGTATGTGGCAATGAAAGAGAGGGATATACAGTAATAACCTTTTCATTAAAAAAAAAAAAAAGTAAAATACATTGTGAATTACTTCTGTTCCTTATAAAATGTGTTTAAATGTTCATACCTCTTGAGAAAAACAAAGCAAAACAAAAATGTTCATATTTCTTGACATTTGTTTGTCAGACTTAAGAGAACAATGCTACAGAATGCTACATATGAATCCTGCACTACATCGCAAAAATTAGTTACTAAAGACCATATTATATAATCTGTACCCAGTATGAGTGGATTAATTTGTATGACACCACCCATTGTTGGGATATATAATTTAATTAAAGACTTAGAAATCTGAAAACACAGAACTATGAGGCTAAAATTTTAAATGCTTTGCAATAAAACATCTTACCTACAAGTTACAGTGACTAAGGAGTAAGAATAATAATGCAGGAATATGGGGGAGCAGTGTCCCTTACATGGGGGAGTGAGGGAATGAAATTTTTTACAGAACATGGTTACCGAAAATGTATTTTTACTCTGTACAAAGTTTTAGTCTTAGAATTTTAGGGTTTGACATTCTGAGCTCATGATTCCATCCAGAAATCTGTTTTTTCAAGAAATACGAATGCACAGACAGACAGGGCAAACACACAAGTCATCATTTATAGTGATATTAAGTAACAGTTAGCCTGTTTCTGTGGTATAAACAGATAAAGCCTTAGTTACGATCCAAGCAACGCAAGTTTGGAAAGCGGATCTGAAGGTAGAAGAACCACGTAGGGGAGGATGTGAATGAGCAGACAATACCAGCTTGTCCATCCTGGGAGAAGGGCACAGACATTAAAGTATTACTGGATGAGATATTGAATTCATAAATCAGACCTAGGTGACAGCTGAATAACGTATAATAAACTGATTTTAACCATGTCAAATGCTGAAGTCTTTCTGACTAGTTCAATTTTTCCAAACATATGATATTTGTAGTAAGGAATTGTTCTTTCTGTCATGGTTTCAAGTGATCTGTTCAAGGGCTACAGAATGCAGCATTGTATTCAGTAATAGGTCATATCAGTGAGGTATAAATTAGTGCAATGATCTGACTGGTGGGATTAACCATGCCCATTAGAATTAGAATGGCCATAGACTGTAGGGGGAATTTAATAAAGCCTACACATTTTTTTTTCATGTAGGCATCACGCTACAATGCTTACACAGATGCAGACATATTAAGATTCAATAAGCACTGCTAAGTAGTGCAGATGCACGCACAAGCACAGAAAATTCCATGGCATACAAATTGCCTTATAAGCAGGTGAATCTCATGCAAATGAGGCCAGTAGAGCAATCCAACAAGCAGAAAGGCATCTATTCAGACCCATGTCAGTGTCCATAATGTACGTGGAAATATTCTGCATAAAGGAGTCTAGACAGACAAAAGGGGATATAAAACTGTAGAAATGTGGACATAAATCCCCTGAAAATGTAATACCATATACGCATATGAGCAAAATTATTATTCTGTATGTCAGATTAAAGGAATAAGTTAAATTAATATATATATTTTTAATAATCTCATGTTTGCGCTATACGCCATAGTGTACAGACATGCTTAATAGAAAAAAAAATACGAAAAAAAGAATTTTATACTATGTGACAGAAATGTATTATAAAATCTTACATGGGGTCCCTACAATGGTGCATTGCTGCTGTTGTTAAGGTCATAGGGCTATGAAGCATGTAGTTTCCAGGTTGTCAGCACAGATTTGTATGCAAATAAGTTGGAGTTATTGAATAGCAGAAAGGATTAATTGTGTCCGCATATCCCGTTTGTGTAGGCTGTTAGACCATGTTGATGTTTACACAGGATGTGGCTGACATTAGGGGGTGTGTCCTCTCACTTCTAAGCTCTTTTAAGCTTTGATGTGCGTGGTTGCGTGGCACACTACTTGGGTGAGGTGTGTTCTTAAAGCTGGATGTATTCAATTAGAAAGTTTGACCTTTGTATAAGCTATGCTGTATGACGCTGCACTGTGCATGGTGTCACGCACTGAAATAGAGCCATTAAATGATGTTAATTATATTGTAGGCAGGTAGATTGCATCACAGTTAGGCAATCACACATTCTGCACCTACAGCAGAGCTGCACAACGTATGCATACATTCTACATTCTGAATTTTCTCCAGTACTCTGGACCATTGGAGTACAGACTTGGGAATTTTAAATGAGATAATGCTAGGGGCTGCTGCAGGTCTGCTACATTTGTATGTGCTAGATGCTGACATCTATGCTGCTGGTGCTGCTGACAACAGGCCTGCACAGAGAAGGAGAAGAGTATCCAGGCCCTGGGTAACCTTCCAGGAGCTACATGAGCTGGAGATTATAGAGTGCTACAGGGTGGACAGGGGCATACTACAAAAACTCACTGAGCTCTGCTGCCCTCAACTCAGAGCTAGAGCCAACAGAGGGGAACCCATCCCAGTGGAAACAAAGGTATGTGTAGCCCTTAGGTTGCTAGCTACAGATACTTTCCAAAGACCAACTGGGGGCATGATAGGAGTATCACAGGCATCTGCATCCAGGATACTCCACCAGTTTCTGAATGCCATCCTACCACACGCCAGTAAGCACATATATTTTCCCCTCACAGCAGAGGTGAAGGCCAGCAATATGCAACACTTCTACCATGTAGCACACTACCCTGAAGTACTGGGTGCCATAGATTACACTCATGTACACATCAAGACATCAGCCGGTGAGGAGGGTAGAATCTGTGTCAACTGCAAGGGGTACCACTCCATCAACTGCCAGGTCATATGCAATATCCAGGAGATTATCCTGAATCTGTGTGCTGGCAGCTTTGGTAGTTATTATGACTCCCATATCTGGCATGCTTCACAGCTGTACCAGATGTTTGCTAGGGAGGACATCCCACATGACCATTTACTGGGGGATGCTGGCTACACCCTGGAACCATGGATGATGACACCCATAAGAAATGTACACACCCACAGAGGAATGTCATAATGAGTCCCACACACAAACTAGGAACATCATAGAGCATGGTTTGGGCTATTGAAGTCATGGTTCTGGTGCCGTGATATATCTGGTGGAGCCCTGCAGTACTCTCCAGCCACATATGCACATAGGTTCACAGTATGTGCTATGCTACACAATCTGATCTTTGCAGCAGGATCAGCAAAGGGAAGGTATACACAGTCCCCCACCAGTGCCTAGGTCATCACAACCACAGTCACAGGTGGACTCAGAGGAGGAAAACCTTGCTGATGTAGGCATGTTCAGTATGACCTGGCTTTGGCTAAGAGACAATGCATAACACATTCACTGACAGCCTAGAGACCTAGGGATTGACACCTTACTCCTACTCACATGTATACATTAAAATTGATATTAGGCAACCCACACAACCTGTACCTATCCATGTATTGGCTGTGTACTGCTTGCATCAGAGTCAGTCCTCCTAAACTACAGTTCTGTCAACTGCTGCACTCGCAAGGTAAGTCTCTAACCTACACAGTACTTGTAAACATTAGTATGATATGGTATTGTATGTATGGGTCTGCTACATATATGCAAGTAAATATAGTGGGCTATTTGGACAGAAGTAACATCCATATGGGACTACAGATACCCAGTCCACTATCATGTGTCCTTTAATATACACTAGGCCTCATGCATGGAATATTCACTACATCAGTCAAGGAAGATGTTAAACAGTGGAGTTACATGATATTTGGACTACTGTGCATCCCAGCAGAACATGTGGTGTTCCCCCACCCCAACACAGCAGTGTTCCCATATAGGCCTCATGCATGGAATATTCACTACATCAGTCAAGGAAGATGTTAAACAGTGGAGTTACATGATATTCGGACTATTGCCTATCCCAGCAGAACATGTGGTGTTGTTGCACAACCCCTAACACAGCAGTGTTCCCATATAACTGTTTTAACAGTAATTCATCAATAGTATATCAGCAGTCCAGGCAATCTCAGGGCAGTAACATATAAAGTGATCATACATTGTATGTCTCACTTAACACAGGAATAACAATGTACATATTTGTACTGTTAACTGTGTGATGAATGCTCTTCTCTGGCAGCTTGTGTGGCAAAGTGGACTATTGAAGTTAGCATGGGTGATGGTGTTAATGGTTCTAATCTGGAAGTATCCACATCTTTTGGATGTGGGGTATTATTATGTTGTTTTATTTATAGACTGTCAGTCTGTGTGTGGTATAACATTTATTAATGTCTGTCACATATTAATTACATTAGACAGCTGAAGAATGGCGTGGATAATTTGAGTGAAGTGCAGTACTGCAGGAAAAGGACAAATACCATTGTCTGTAACACACAAAATCCCAGACTGGAGTACGGGTAGGTGTGGGCTGGAGTCAGTTTATAAGTACTGACAATCCCACTGGGCATGCTCTTGCACTTAATTAAACAGAGTGCAATTCTGTTGTCCTTTGCTCAAAATGACCTGTTATGTATAGCTATGTCTATACATACATACATATATGTATACATATCTGTTTGTCACTATCTCTCTCTCTCCCATAGATAGTATATATATCTCTATGTATATACAAATATATATATATATATATATATATAAAACATACATCTCAGTCTCTCCCCATATATCTACATAACACACACACACACACACACACACACACACACACACACACACACACACACACACACACACACACACACACATATATATATATATATATATATCAGTGGCGGATCCAGGAATTTGCAGAAGGGGGGGGGGGCGCAGTCTGGATAGTTGACTACCGGGGTGGAAGCAAGAAAGTGGGACACTTGGTTTGGTAGTTGTGTTAAGATCACCTTAAAAAGCTCTGACATCATGTCTGGAAACCAATAACCAAAATCAAGCAGCAAGTGGCAAAAAGTAGACTGATAGGTTAGGTTTGAACAGTTTGATAGGTTCTTTGAGACTATGAATGATTTGACTGTTTGTCTAAAGTTCACTTATGGTCTGTCTTATGAAAGGATTAATTATCTGGATGTCATTGTTGAGAAGTTGAATGATCACTTGATTAACACAGGGATCTATCAGAAGACATGCCATAGGAATGCGTTCCTGTTTAGGTCAAGTATGCATCCAGGCTTTATTTTCAAGAATCTTATCAGGGGACAAGGTATGAGAGCATCAAGATTAAATCCCTCATTAGCAGAATTTCAGAAGGAAATGACCAGCCTGGAGAAGAAGTTTTTGGATAGGGGCTATATCCATGATGAGTTGAGTAGACAGTGGTCTGACCTCCTTGATTTAAGGTCCACTAGGGCATGTCCTTATTTTGGTTTGCCTCCAGAATTGAATAATTCCTCTCCATCCACTAGTGGCAATAAGACTAAGATTCCACTTGTTTATACTAATGATTACAGAAGAGTCACAGACTTGTTTCATCATCATTGGTCCATTCTTTTAGTGGACGATGACATTGGTAATATTGTGGGTAGTTCTCCCACTTTTAGATATAGGAATCATATGAACCTGAAGAGGTTACTATGTTCTGGGACACACAATAATGTTGATAGGTTTTATCATGGCTCTACAGTAGCGTGTGACTCTTGTAATTTTTGTGGTTATATTAATTCATCTGGTGTTTTTCATCATCCTGATCTTGGTAGGGATTTTTATTTCAGAGGGGCCAGCAATTGTATGACCCCACATGTTGTTTACCTGGCTCAGTGTGTGGCGTGCAGTGCATTTTATGTTGAGAAAACCAACAGACCCCTGCGTGATAGGATGAGGGAACACCTCTATCACATTAGGAAGGGGCCCCAGATAATGCACTTGCCAAGCATGCCACTGAGTTTGGGTGCACTCATACGTTTGAATTTCAGGTGATTGAAACTGTTACACCTAGCATCAGAGAAGGGGATATTATTGCATATACTGAGTATAAGGAAACAAGGTGGATTGTTCTTTTAAGAGCAGATCGAGGCAGTGGCCTTAATGAAAGGGCTTCCATTAAGCCAGTTTTGAAGAAAAGAAGACTTCGTAAATGAAGTCTTTGATAGTTTTTTTATTTTCAGTTTTTCTTTTTAGTTCACTGTCTGTGAATGTATATTGGTTTAAAGTGACTTTAAGAATGTAAGTATGCATTGTGAAATGTTCTTGTTTTAATCTTGTGTCTATTGCTTTGTATTTATTCACTTTGTATTTCTTTACTATGACTTTAAGCGTTGATTATTTAATTAATTATTTAATTGATTTATTAGATGAGTTGGTTTTGTATAAAAGATAGGTTAGGTCTACTGTTTTTTAAAGGTCTGATGAAGCTCCAATGCAAAAGCGCTTACCTGTTTTTGTGCTGGAATAAATAGTGGATTTTTATTTCTTTGACTGGCTGAGTGTTTGTCCTCATCGAGTTGCAGCCGTGTTCTACCTCTGGTGGTGTATTTTTTTCTTTTTACGTATATTTATTCACTTTACACCACAGTGGTTTTACCCAGTGAATGCTAGCAATTTTTATTTTTATTTCTGTGTTTTATAATTGGAATAGTCTCTGTAGCAATTACCATTTTTCGGAGTTGAATATAAGCTGACAATTTCGAATACAATTGCTGCTACCTTGTTTTCCACAGCTGCTGGCAACTTAAATGCAGCAGTGTTACATTATCATTTTGCCAGATTTTAAAGAATTCAACTGATGGTTCAGCCTTAAGAAAGCATTCTGTGTCCATTTAGCTTCACTGTTCAGGAGGTTTGGCTGTAGTTAGAGAACACCATCATTGTACATGTTAGTGATGTCGGTGTCCTGGTTAACTTTTGTCTTTGGAACAACTGAGTTCTGCAGTGGTACTACTCTGACTGAATTCTGTGATCTTTTCTCTTCTGTTTGTCAGGTTTTCTCCATTTTTTCTTCATTCATGTCCATTTCTATCTGCAAGTTTCCCTTAATACAACTCATGTTCCTGAACATCTGTTCACCTTTTGTTGTCTTCCATTTCTTTGCATTGCTCATGTATACATCCCTCCTGAACTTCTCTTGCTGTCATCTATCAAACTCTGCATTAAAGTTTTACATAATGTACCTGCTCTCATTATCTTTAGAGATCCTTCTTTTCTCAGCCACTTCTAAAGCCTTCACAGACAGTCATTTTGCCTTCTTAATCTTCTTTCTGTTTAGAATTAATTTTTTGCAACTTCCTGGGTAATATTTCAAACTTCTGTCCATGGTTCATGTACTCTGTCCAGCATGCCTAATCCCTGACTACTGGTACTTCTCTTACTTTGTATGCTGCCTGTGGAGTAGAGGACTTCTGTGATGGTAGTGCTCTGACTACTGGTACTTCTTACTTTCTATGTTGCCTGGGGAGTAGATGACTTCTGTGATGGTAGTACTGACTTCTCTGATGGCAATTCTATGAATTTCTATGTTGCCTGTGGAGTGGATGACTTCTACGACGGTAGAGCTCTGACTGACTACTGGTACTTCTTACTTTCTATGCTGCCTGTGGAGTAGATGACTTCTATGATGGTAGTACTGACTTCTCTGATGGTACTTCTATGACTTTCTATGTTGCCTGTGGAGTGGATGACTTCTACGACGGTAGAGCTCTGACTGACTACTGGTACTTCTTACTTTCTATGTTGCCTGGGGAGTAGATGACTTCTATGATGGTAGTACTGACTTCTCTGATGGTACTTCTATGACTTTCTATGTTGCCTGTGGAGTGGGTGACTTATGATGGTAGAGCTCTGATTGAATATGTTGCCTGTGAAGAAGATTACTGGTATTTATCTTCCTTTCTGTGTTGCCTGGGGAGTAGATGACTTCTGTGATGGTAGGTCCATGAATTTCTATGTTGCCTGTGGAGTGGATGACTTCTATGATGGTAGAGCTCTGACTGACTACTGGTACTTCTTACTTTCAATGTTGCCTGGGGAGTAGATGACTTTTATGATGGTAGTACTGACTTCTCTGATGGTACTTCTATGACTTTCTATGTTGCCAGTGGAGTGTATGACTTCTATGACTGTAGAGCTCTGACTGACTACTGGTACTTCTCTTACTTTCTATGCTGCCTGTGCAGTAGAGGACTTCTGTGATGGTAGTACTCTGACTTCTCTGATGGTACTTCTATGAATTCTTATGTTGCCTGTGGAGTGGGTGACTTATGAAGGTAGAGCTCTGATTGACTATGTTGCCTGTGAAGAAGATTACTGGTATTTATCTTACTTTCTATGTTGCCTGCAGAGTAGATGACTTCTCTGATGGTAACACTCCGACTTAATTAGTAGTCAGACTTTGTCAATATGTTATACCATCTAAAGATATGTATAAAAACTATACACGGCAGGAGAGAAAGTCTAACAAATTTTTTGTTAGTATAACACTAAGCATTTCATGATGGCCTCTATGTTCTCATACCATACTGTAATATATATCACAAGCTTCATCATACTACTGTTCGATTCTTAATTAAGCGGATTAATAAGTAGCATTCTTCTCGGATGTCTTTCTGCAAATAAATTGATTACCGAGGAGTAGTCTATCGGGATGTCCCTGTGCATGAACAGCAACACTAAACTGTTAAGGCACTCTTGTCCTATGGTACTCCGGAGTTCAGACTTTATCAGTTTTAAGGCTGAATTAGCCCTCTCTACTCCAGGAGTTGTGACTGGAGTGAGCAAGAGTGTATTTAATACAAAGGAAATGTTTGGGAACATTTTGACATTTGTTTGCGAATAGGTCTGCTTCAAATCATTTGGCAGTGCAGAATTGTGCGATATTGCCTCCCATGTCCTTTTCCACAGTCTGAGCTCTTGGTGGAATGTTGTTGGTGAAGGCAAGTCAAAAAAATTTTTAAGTGAACTCTCTCTATCTAATGTTAAGCTGTTCAAGTTTGATGGAATTAGTGAGAGTCCTTGAATAGCTGTTGACGCCATTGTAGTGAATCGTCTGGACAGTTCATGAATGAAGTGATCCAGAAAGGGAATAAAAATTGCTCTTCGCCAGTACTCTTCTGAAGTCTCTCCAGCCACATTGTTCCTCATAGTCTGTTTGCTACAGACACGTGGAAGGAGTACTTCAGTACTATTGCAGAAGCTCCCCATTTCTGACATATCTCTGAAGATATTCCTAAACTCATTCTCAATGTTTGCACGAACAGCCTGCAGCTCACTAAGCACACAGCTGACTTGCTCATATGCATACAGTATGTGTTGTGATGATCCTTGCAGAAGTTTGCTAAGGGGCTTAGTAAAGCCAAACAAGAACCTTGCTGACTGGAAGGAAATAATAAAGCAAGACTTAGTAATTGAACTGTAAAGTCCACTGGCATCTGTCAAAGTTTTTCCATCCCAGTATGGACCTCTGTTATTCATAATATTGTCTAAACAGTGAATGAGTGCTTCATACATATGATAGAAGTCATCAAAGGCTGTATGTCTCTCCACCCATCTGGTCTCACACAGCAACTTAAGCTTTTGTTTTTCTATAGGTTTTTTGCCACTTGCCTTTTGCTGTAAGTTTATGTACTGCACTGATTCCTCTAGACATCTTTGCCTTTTTGGGGAGTATTTGAAAAACAAACCAACTTCCTTCACTATATTTAACATTATTTGTACTTCTGGTACTTGGCAAGCCTTTGAAAGTACGAGGTTCAACTGGTGGCTAGCACAATGGAAAAAAAAGTAGCATGTGGTACTTTTTCTTGAAAAAAAGCTGCACAGCCTTTCTGTGCTCTAGCCATGTTTCCAGCACCATCGTACCCTTGAGCTTTGCAGTGCTCAAGATTCAACGTTAACCTTGTTAGGCATGTGACCAACTTATTGCATATCTCCTCTCCAGTCACAGATTCACAGGCAATAAACTCTATGAATCTCTCCACAGGATGGCCATTCTTCACATATCGTAGTACTACTCAAAGTTGTTCCCAGTTGCTTATATCTGCAATTTCATCTGCTTGGATGGAATAAAAGGGTCCAAGAGGCTGTTGTTTAATATCCTTTATTATCTGCTGTTGAATGTATTCTTTAATACAGTCTAGCAATTCATTCTGTACTGTTTTTGAAATATATGTTGCATTCTTTTGGCATGTCTGCAAGTGGGCTTCTAACTCTCTGTCACCAGCATCAAATCAACTAGAGATCTGAAGTTTCCTTTGTTGGTTGTACAGTTAGATGTGCAATCATCTCTATGTCCCCGGAGTGCTATCCCTTGCCTTCCACAGTACTCCAGACACTTTATAATAGAGGTTAGTAGAGCTTTGTTTTTGGCCACCTGCAGCTGTGAAGCATTTGAAACTGCAAAGTCCACTCTTTGACTTGGATTGTCACTTGTCACTCGGAAAGCATGTAATTTTGCCTCAGATTTCTTGTGGTAATCTAATTCTGAATGTCGTTGAATATCAGCTTTGGCATGCTTCCAATTACAATATGACTGCTCAATGAATAACTTTGCACGTTCTGTCTGTGCTGGTGCTGGAAGTAACACACAGGCTAAACAATACAGCCCATCTTTTTTCACTGAATACGCAAGACAATGAAACTGGTCTAGCCATGACAGCTGACATTGGCGAAGGGAACTTCCTGATTTTCTTCTTTTGTCTGTGAAGGTTTTGAGTGGGAAACAAAAACCGCCATGTGGTTTGCGATGATTTATGACAATGACTTTCTCCTTATCTGCAGCATTAGTACATGTGATGTACTCACTAATATCTGTCAGTGAACACATTGTGGCACTGACTTCATCCGAATGCTTCTTACTGACTTCACTAACAGTACTTCTCTCACTTTCTATGTTATCTGTTACGCTGCTGACTTCTGTGACAGTACTATTTTCACTGACTTCTCTGATGGCACTACATTCATTTACCATGTCTTCTGTGTCAAACACACATGACTCTCTGACTGCTGGTTAAAACAATAAAAACAAATATCAAGAGGAAGATAACTTCTTTAAGAGTACAACAAATACAACTACATTTGCCACCACTGAATAGCGCACTGTTACACAAAAAAAAAAGTTTCACTAACTAAAAAAAAACAGGGAAAGACACTATACACTAGATGCCTGCAAACCCACAAAAGAAATGCAAAGTATACAACATGGATCATTAAGATGTTCTATCTCACCGATGAGCTCCTGCCTTCATATATGACTTTTAGAGTGCAGTACCTTTCAGTTCATTTTCCATTACATATCTGACTTTCCTTTCAGCTT